>NW_009936490.1:450-14041 GCF_000696875.1 Nestor notabilis
CTCCTCCTTCCGAGGAGCCCATAAAATGCATCTGAAAGTCACCCACTGTTGTTTGTGGCACTGGAGGAGACTTTGAGCGGTATCGTTTTGCTGGATTTTCGCAGTCTGGGTGCTTGAATGTACCTCCCTGGCTGATGGGCTCGTTCTCGCTCTTAGTGGCACTCGGGCAAGCCCGGGCTGTGTCATTTTCTTTCAGTTTGTGCTTCACGGTGGCCCTTGATGTCTGGTAATGAATGGAGAAAGTGCATGGGGACGCCAGAGGTTTCCTTTAACATGTGTGTAGCTTTATTTGTGTGTGTTCTAGTTGTCTGCACAGTCTTTCCTTTCCTTGTTTGTTTTCTGGTCAGAAGTCTTTATTATTTTTGACCTTTTTCCTTTAGTCAGGGCACATGAAACAAAACTTCAAAGCTGGTACAGGTGAAGAAAAGTCTTGATAGAGTCAGGCTTAGACACCTGAGGAGATACTGAGGATTAGCTGACAGGGCAAAATGCAATGAGGACTCTCAGATTCTGTTTCAGGGCACACAAAATGTGTGTTGGGGTTTTGATAACATTTGGAAGTAAGGTATTGTTTTCTAAACAATGCTTATCTGGATGTTTGCAAGAATGAGGGGGTAGGGTCTGAAGAGGAAGCCAAACCCTACTGACCTTCATTTTCATTCAAAGAGTTCCTGTATGATCTACAGAATTCCCATTGAATCTAAATATAGTTTTGTTTGGAAGTGCATTGTGGAGCAGTGTCTGAATGCACAGTGAGGTTTGCGTTTTCAGGCCGGATCCAAAGCCCTTTGAAATCAACAGGAGTCTCTGTTGACTTGCTGGGTTTGGAGTGGGCTCTTATTTCTGTGGTGTAAAAGGTCACGTATCTTATCTCATTGAATTCAGGACTCCTGGACCTTTTGTTTTCTGGATTGCTGGTGAGCGGTGGGAAGAAGTTTAATTTCCCCTTGTGAAGTGCCTGTGATAGGCTGCTTCAGCCAGGAGCACAAGAACCCCTGTTGCTGATGTTGGGGTGGGCCTCTGCTGTAAAGAATAGTGTCCTATCTGGGAGTAAATCTCCGTCATGGGAAAGAAAAAAAAGCTGCCAGTGCAGGAGAGTCAGGGGGCACTGGCCAGGTGTTCAGGTGAGGAGACCTGTGAGCAAAGGCCTGTTTGTGTGGTCTCCTTCCTGCAAGTCTCAGGGGTCTTCCTTGATAAGCACTTGATGATGGGTAAATTAATCCCCCTTTTCTGCGGGCTTTCAAAGCATGCCTAGGAACATAATAAAAAAGTAGTCATCACAGTGTCAGAACCTCAACAGACCTGACCGCAGAGTAACAAGTACCTGGAGTTTACTTACTGAGTAGCATACAGTAGTGTTAGGTGTTTCAAATTTGTTAAAAAATACATTTTCTAATGCTTGTGAGACCTCAAGCCTAATTGCAAACTCAAACCCCTGCTAATCTTGGTGTAGTGGGCACCTCCTCAGGAAGGAAGATGCAATAAACAGTGCTACTTACTGCCTTCTGAGTGTGAAGTAGGTTAGTGGGAGATAACAGTCAGGGGTTTGGCTACTCAGCTGTTGTGAATTGGCCTTGCAGTGGGAATCTGATGCAATATGCTGGCAGGTTGAGCGCTGTGTAAGGTTTGTGCCAGAAAGGCAGCTTGCTGCTGCTGCTGCTTTTTATTTTTTTTCCCCTCTTTGTTGTTTAATTATATAACAAGACATCTGAAAAAATAGCTCCTCTCTGTAAAGGTTTCATGCCCATATAATAGAATTCCAAAGAATTTCTTACAAGCTCTTCTAATGCACTGTCAAACTAAGCAACTACTGGATGAGTAAACACCAGAAGACTGCTGCTTGGAGCATGCTGCTCTCAAAGGATTTACCTCCTTTGCCATAATAATTAAGGGATCTTTCAGCACAGATTCAGGAAGATTTCCACACCTGGTTGAAAACCCTTTGGAAAGGTGGGTGGGTGCCTCAGAGATGAAAGAAGGGCTAGTTTCCTGCTGTTGATATGTTTCCTGATGAAAGAGAGGAGGCGTATTCTCATGCGTGGGGCAGCTGACAAGGGATTGAATTCACATTAAAATAAAAAGCCAACGTACTGTTTGCAGTCTGCAGGGATAACAAATCTAATTGCTTGAGAGAGCTATGATTCATACAGTTTATGTGTTGTTGTCCTTTCAATTAGATGTATTAAAAATATATAAATAATAGAAAGTTTCGGTGCTAAGATGATGTGCATTGATTACAGAATACTGTTAGTTGTTTGTGTCTCTTTAAAGTCCTCCAAATCTCTGTGGGCAGCTGATAACAAGATACACCTCTTTGCTTATATTTAAACTCTTAACAGCTCTCCCGAGTACAAGATTTACTGCACCCTACACTGTCAATTCCCTTCGTTTTAGTGCTGCCTTTACAGTTTGCCACCACAGTGAGGCCTGTGTGTGAATCCGAATGTGATTTTTCATCAAGCATGGATGGAAATGAGTAAACTTCAAAATGAAATTATGCCAGATGAGCATCTTGGTATTGCAGTATTGGCATCAGTTGCTGGGTCATGTACTGAACTAGTGTAGGAGGAAAAAAACAAAACCAAACCTGAACCGAAAAGGTGCCTTGGTTTATCCCTAATTAAAAGTTTTGTATGTGCCTTGCAGGCTGTGTCACTGGGGAGCTGTAATGGGACAGCTGTATTAGATACAGGATCTCCTACTGCCAGGGTTCTGGCTGGAGTGGTGAGCAGGTTGTTGTGCCTGGAAGTTGTTGCTGTTGGCAGCTGTGGGGCAGTCCATGGGAAATGAGTTGGTGGTCTGTGTCTCACTCCCAGTTGGCAAATAGCCTTGTCACAAAACCACCACAACAGTTACTGCTAATTGGCATCACTGTTGGCAGTTTCACAGGAGAGGCTGAGGACTGAATGGGGATGTAGATTAAATTAGTAATAATAATACTTAGCACCTAAAATCTTCACAGTGCTTCACAAATGCTCATTAATTAATTTGCGAGATGCCCCTATTTGATAAACCCAAATGAGCTGTAATTTCTAGAGGTGTATGTCAGAGTGAATTGTGTGTCTCTGAAAGGAAGGGGACAGGCAGGGACTGTCCAACATGAGAGATGTGCTCCTGCAGCTGGAATTAAACTCTGTGCTCCCTTCTGCTTCAGGCCTTAAGCATCTACAGCCACTGTAAAATGGTTTTAGGTAATCCGTTATAAGCAGAGGAAGAAAGCTCTTTCTCTCTCTGAGGAATGCACACACTGGTACAGCTACATCCACAGAAGTGTTTTATACTGGTATAAATATTTTGTTTATAGAAAAGTAATACTTCTACCCAGTTATGCTCAGATAAAATAATTTTTGTATCAGTACTGAAAGGAGGTCAAGTCCAGAGGAAGTTCACTTTGGAAGTGATTAGTTTTGAGGACTATGTTTCTCCCAGCCCAGGGATTCAGACACCCCATTTTACCTGTCCCCATCCACCCTCACCCCCAATCCTCCCAAGTCTGAGCAGTTTATATTGTACCTACTGCCAGTGCAGGTGGGTGTCAGAGGCAGCATTAAGGGGGGCAGAAATGTGCACGTTGTAGCTTGAGTTCAGCCAAGTTCTTGCTGTCCTAGTTTTTAAGAGCTGCTTTTCTTCCCTGTAGTTCCTTCTTCCTGCACTTGCATTATCTGCACTGCATGTCACACGAGGCACATCACTAAACAGCATCGAGGGATTCTGAAGGACAAAGGAGTGACTGTGCGCTCTTCATTGCTGGTGCGGTGGAAAATGCTTTTTCTCTGATGCCTTCAAAAACTCTGTTCCTAGTAGATTGGGTCAGCTGTGGCTGGGTGCAAAGAGGCACACAGCCCTGGTATGCAGAGAGCCTTGGTGACCAGGACAGGTCATGCCTTTGGTTTCTAATGAACCATGAATCATTGGAGGGAGCTAAGTAAATCCTAGCCTGCTGTATCCTTGGCAGGACTCTGAGTTACACCAGCTAGAGAAAGCCTGGCTTCTCTGGCAAAAAGAGAAGGACAGCAGTGGCTTTAGACTGCACTGATGAGTCTCAGCTGTGAAGATGCTGAGCAGTGCTGCTGGATTGCACTCCCACCACAGCTGCTTCTGATCAAAGTAGTGGTCTCTTGGTACACCTGTATGTGTTGCGTCACCTGAAGGGGAGATGAAGAACAAAGTTTTGAGAAGGGCGTGCTCTTTCCTTTGGGTTTCTCCTCTATGCTAAATAACCCCCATGTGTTTCCATGAGCAGCACAACTGAGGAAGGATGGTCTGGTAGCATGGATGATTTCCTCACCTCTTTTGCTTGCCCCATCTCTCTGCATTAATCCCATCTGTTCCCTCCTTGTCCATGATGACTCAATAAGAAGCAGCACAGACTGCATCTGCAGCTGCACACATACTGTTTGGTTGACAGCACTCTAATACTTGGATGTCTGGCTTCTGCCAGACAATTGATAACAGGTGGGTCCTGCACAGCTTCCCTCATGGACAGTTTGTGGAAATTGTAGGAGCTTGCAGTGGGCCTTCTACCTCGATTTCAGGTGATCTGGCATGTTCAAATGCTGCTAAGGAGGGCTGGCAGTGAGGAGGATAGAAAGAAGGGCACTGCAGCAGTTTTTACTGCTTTGGAAAACCAGGCCAAGAGGACAGGCATGGAATTGAGGACTGTGGTCTTGATGTGTGAGAGCCTGGTACACTTTGTTATTCCCACCTTGGCCACTCTGATGGCATGGTATCAGCAGGACTAGTAGCAAGGAGAGTTTTTATGATCCCTTGCTGCCAGTACCTGTCTCCTCACTGTGTGTGCACTGTTGGGTGCTTCAGGAGCCTGCACTGCACATGGAGGAGCCTGGGAGAAAGCTGTGTCCATAGCATTTGTCTTCCGGCTTGTGCTTCCCTGACAGAGCAAGGGTTCAAAGCACCTGGAGACTTCTCGCAACATTTGAGGTGCATGTGGAATGGATCTAAGCTGTTAGAAGCAACCCCTGGCTTTTTGTGGAGTTTTTCTTCCTGTGCCTATTATTTTCTCTTAATGTGTCAGCTTTCTACTAAGTAACATAGTCACCTGGAATTTGAGAGTCCTGGTGATAAGGTTGCTCAGTCTCCGGTAAGTTTGGGGTCCTCTGAGGGGCTGTTACTCTTTTCATAGAAGGCCTTTCTGCAACTGGGTTGACATGGTTCAGGGAAATGGAATGGGAGAACTTTGTTTTTTACAGATTGTCCTCTAGAGGAATACAGTTTTCAGGGCTCTTTACAAGCACTAAATGCACCTTAAAATGTTCTATATTTAACATTTTGAAAATGCATAAGTGGAAAAGTAATGTCTTCATAAATATGAAACTGGGCCATTTTTTGAGGTGCACATTTAATATTTAACTTTGTGAGAGAGACTCTTGCAGAGACTTGGCTGTGGAATGCTTCAGGCTATGAGCTCAGATGTGGATTTCGGGTATGTGTGCAGTCTAATAACAGGGTTAGTGACAACACCATGTCAAACATATTGACATGAGCAGTTCCCTTGTTTTGGTCAGTGCAGTAGTCCCCATGCTATATGATAGGCCATGGAAACAAATTGTAATGAGTTTGCTTTAGACATTTAGGATTTTCAAGCATGCCCTTTTAAAATACAGGTGAGTGGGATTATCTTGCAGTTCAGATGCCGGGGGCAAGAGGCCCTCTCACTGGGGGATCTGAAGTGGGGGAGCTGTGATTGCGCAATTAGCTGAAGGTACTGCGGTCTCCTGGGTAGCTGAGGGTAATTAGTATTGTGCTGGTTCTTTCTCCAGCTAATTCCTTCAGCACCCTGCCCTCTTAGGGAAAAGGGAGGAAACACATAAACCATTTCAAAATCCCAGGGGGTGGAAAAGAGCATCTGCTCCTAACATCTGAGGTTACTTTGAACCTGTTGAAATATGTAGTAGCTGCTTTATTGTTTTTGCCAAGAGTTTCCACCTACAGTGAACCCACTCTGATTCGTTGATAGTGAGGTTGTAGGAGGCAGTAGTCATTCTCCTCTTCCCTGGCCCACAGCACCTAATAGTGGCTGCAGCTTTGGACCTGGCACCGCAGGGTATTGGAGTGGAGATGGCTGAAACCACCAAGAGATTTTCCTTACCCAGGATGGGGATTACCCACCATGTACGCAGTTGCTGCACGGGTTTCCTGCTGCTTGGTTGCCCAACCATAACTGCACTCTGTGGGCCTGAATCTTTCTTCCCACAGTGAAGCTTCACCATGACTAGAGGAGGTGAATCTGTTTGGAAATGTGTGCATGTCTTCTAGAAGATTTTTCCATGATGATTCTCTTGCCTTTTTCAAACCTGGATTACCTTCAGGAGTAGATCTATTTGGATATTGCTCACACTGAGTATGGCAGACAGCCATATGTCCTTTGGGGAGTATTGCATCCTCTTTTTCTTTTTTAGTTTTTAAATTTACTGGACATCAATAGAATTTAATTTGTCTGGATTTGTCTCCCTGTCCTCTGACTTCAGACCTGAAGTACTGGAATTACTATTTTATATTTACATGTCCAGCATATCCCCAATAGGAAGGCATGTTTAGGAAGGTGCAAGTTCTGTCTGTTGCTGGCTGTGCTCATGATCGGTAGCAGGCTGACTTCTTTTACGAGTGTCTGCTAACTTTGTGTAGTCTTTCAGATGAATGGCTTATGGGAGAAAACTTAGGTCTTACTTTCAGGATAATCATGCCTCCTGCTGCCTTTGTTAACAGGAGGAATTGTGTCCCATTGCAAGGGTGCAAGACTGGAATTTAATCCCTAGATTTGTCGCTGACTTTGTGGATGTGGGCAGGCTGCTTGATATCAATATGCTTAGTTTCTCCTTTGTCCAGCAGAGAGAAAATGCTTCCATCCTTTGTCCATTTTGGGTAAAAACTTTTTTTCTGTGGTGGGGACTCTTGCTTGTGTGGCATCGAGTATCATTGATTGCTGTTCCTAGTAGAGCTGACTGCTCCTGTAATATGCATAATAAGAACATATAATAACATATAAGGGACACAGAAAATAGTGGACTCTGTGAGTTGCAACTGAACTTTCAGGTCAGGTATCGGAAGCAAGGTTCTGGGGCTGGGGTTTCTGCAACAGCAGAATCGGCAAACAAAGCCAGGGACTTCAGCTAAACCAAAGATAGCAACTGGTAGTCCTGAAGATCTGCCAGTTCACCAGGAGGGGAGTGTTGAGGCTGTGGAAGGGGACTGAAGGGGCTGTGGCATATGTCAGCTGTGCTGATGCTATCAGAAAGGTTTATGTGCATGTTGTGCTGTGCCTCCTTGTGATGAAACCAGACAGTTGCCTTGCAGAAATGTGGTGTGGCTTTGTGAATCGGGAACTCTTCAGTGGCTTCAGTCCCTCATACTGCTGTTGAAGTTTATGCCAAAGTGTGTTACTTAGTTTTTCCTTAAAAATGTTTTATTTTTAAATGGAAAAAATGAAAACTTAGCAGAGGAACCTAAGAGCAAAGCTTCAAATGATTATTCCAAGCAAGGGTGGTGATGGCTATATGTCACTTTGCAGGAGTAATATATTCTTCTCTATGTTAAGTTAAAGTGAACATAAACTATTGGTGTATAGTTCTTTGGACTGACTGCTTTGAAGCTGAATTAGCTTTTAAGGTGTAGCTGGCAGGTGTTCATTTTTATGTTGGGAAAGAATGTTTAACTGGATAAAAATATATCCATCTATTTTAGGCAGCATAATGCTATTGTTGCATGTTTGTTTTATCATAAAAAGTCTGACTGTTGTATACATCACCCTAATGTACAGTGAATCAGCGAAATCTCAGCACTTGCTCACCAAAAAAAAAAGGATTAGGTGTGCACAATTATCCGTATTTCTGAGTCAAGTCTTAAAATCAGTCTTTGATCAGCATTCCTGGAGTTTGACAGGCTGCTCCAAGTTTTGGCTGGGGCTGGGCCGGCATTACCATATGTCAATACCTGTGCAGAATTGAATGGAATGCTGGATGGCTGTGGGAAAATGATCAATTTTCATTTAGCTTTTAGCAAATCCTTCTCTAATGTTGCTGAGGGATTTTACATGGCTTGGTGAATAGGATGGGAAGTCTTCTGTACAAAACTGAAATTTACTACTTTTGGTTAGGCTGGGCATTGACTGGCTTTCAGCATTAACTGTGAAAGCAAAGCATTAGTCCTAGTTCTCACAGCATTCAAAATATTATGTTTAAATGTGCTTCCTGTTTTACCACAACATACAATTTGTTACAGCATGGTTTGTGTCACAGTCTTTGTGTATGTATTGATCAGTGATGATTGTACTGTAAATGGGCAGTGTTTGGCTTTGTGTTTTAAGCCATACTCAGTTTGTATTGTACTCTATTGCCTTGTGTTGCTCTTACTGTTTTGTATGCTGTAGCATTTATTTACTGCTTTTGGCAATGGAGGACAGCAATTTCCTACAGCCTGCATGTAGCTTTTTCAAGTAAATTTTTTTTTGCAGGGGTGCCTGCTGCTTTTGCAACTTACGTGACTTATGAGGAGTTCAGGGTACATTATGCAGTCCTCAGCAGAACAGTTGTGCTGAGTGTTTTGGAGGAGGTGAGCCTGCTGAGGTGGTTGGGATCAATGGCACAATGCTGGACTGGTGTCACACATCTGATTCCCATCCCAAAACAGGGCAGTGGGAGCTGTTGCCATCCCCAGACTGTGAGTTGTCTTCAGGGATTCAGGGATTCTCTGGGATGTGCCAGTCCTAACAGCTGTCAGAAATATGAAGAGAAGCAAGTGGTTTTTCCAATCAGGAAATCTGTCCATCCTTGTTCAATTGCTTTATTACTTTTGGGTCATCTGTAGCGGCTCTCTGAACTGTTTGGTGTTGAGTGGTGAAGGCATTCAGCACTTCCCTTGGTAGTTTTTGGGTCCTCTTTGAGTTCCTGTAGATAAAATGTGCCAGTGTTGTGACAGACCCTCTCTTTAACACCAGATTGTCTAGTGTGGAGTGTAAAAGCAGCTGCTTGTATCTACTGTCCAACTTCAGCTAGGCTGTAGTAACCAATGGCACAGTTCTCAGGAGAGTTAAGTGGCCAAGAGGCAAACCTTACAGATGTACTTGGTGGACATTGTTGTGGAACTGGCTCCAGATGCCAAGACCACTGCTAGGCCTTGGTGAGCAGTCACCAGCTCAGACTGGGAGCATCCCACCTGATCTACTTCATGTAAGTAAATGATTTTCAGCTGTAGTAAATAGAAAAAGTAGGACAGATCTTGCCTCTGTTCAGCAGGTGAAGCTTGACTAATGATGCCAGAGCACCTGGTATCTGAATGAGCGAAGGAGGTAGAGGGAGTTGAGTGAGCTAATCCCTGGCAGCCAGGGCAAGGATGATTTTGCTTCCCATGTGGCAAATATGCTTAGGACAAGTGTGAAGAGCATGCCAACCTCTGCTAGTGTTGGACTGTGTGTTGTGTTGACAGAGCAGCACAGAGTTGTGTTAAGAGTTTTGGCCTGGATTTTAGTAAAAGTGATCAGTGAGCAATAGGAAAAGTCATGTTTGGCTAACTTGGCTAACACTTCTTAAATATTACCCATGTTGTGGTAATGCATTGGTTTTGTGTTGAATGCATGTATGTGTGTTTGTATAGAGACCTGCCTGCTTTGCTTGCGCAAACGAATTTTCCAGCCACAGAGAGGAAACAGAGTTGAATATCTGATGCGAATGTCACATAATCTCCATGTGTGTGCCTTAAATGCTGGGTGCATCATTAGGAAGAGAGGTAATCCCATATTGCTGTCTGGCCCTGGGATATATGGTCCAAGGAAACAGTCATTAGTGATGAGAAATTAATTTGCTCCACAAAATTTGGCCTTTAAAGGATGGAGGTGAGGCACAAGTGTCTTTGCCACTGTCATTTCTGGGCAGTGCTGGTGCTACCTTTCTGTCCAGTAAGCAGAAGATGGAAGGGCTGTATTGCTCAAAATGCCCCTTTTAGAAGTGCCTTAGCTTTGATATGAACTACAGGTGCTGCAGAGCTTTTGTAAGCTATCTTGAAAACTATGCTATGGGTGAAACATGGGCCAGGATTTGGCCTGTAACTATTTTGCCTGTAGCTTGTAATTAAATACAAAGTTAAATCCAGCATCTCCAGTTAAAATGTTAGGTGTTAGAGTAGCTTGTTTTAACTGTGAATGAAGAAGTGGGCTATTTTGCTGTCTTTCTCTGAATATTTTGTAGCGAAGAAAGGCAAATACATTTGACATTCCTCCAACAAGCTCTCAGAAGGGTAATTTTGTGTGGATGATTGAGTGGCATGGAAACACTGTAAGATACTGTCCTTTTGTGAGTTTTGTAAAGAGGAGATATAGTTGAAGTAATTCATAATATGCAGATTCTCTGCTTAGAGAGCTTCTTTCAGCAATTACCTTTAAGAATAAAGTAAAAAGCATTTATTATTAATATTCACATTCCACATAATAAGAAATATTTCTTCTGATATTGTTATTTTTTCCTTTGTATGCTCCAAAGGAGTGTTGAGTAAGACAAATGTGATTGAGGAAGAAAAATATATGAGTTAATGTATTAAGTTTACATATTTTTTGTTTGATGGATTTATGGTTTTTAATTACACCTTCATGTCTTCCATTTGGATCCCTGGGGGCCCTTTCTGAATTTCATACTTACTTTTATAAACATGAGATGCTTTAACCTGCCACCTTGTGCAGTCTTACTGCTGTTTGACTGACCTCTGGAGAAGTTATTTCTTATTCAAGTTTAAAATCTGAGACCTCCACGAAGAGCTAAATGATTAGAAAAATATTTATGTGATTGAGAGAGTTTCTCAACCTGCCATGTTGTAGCTGTGAAACACAGACTGTGAATGGGTTCCTGTCCTGGGTTCAGCTACAGCAGTCATTTTTTCTCCTTCTTAGTAGCTGGTGCAGTGCTGTGGTTTTGACTTTCAGCCTGGGAACAACGCTGATAACACCGATGTTTTTAGTTGTTGCTCAGTAATGTTTCCTCTGACCAAGGACTTTCTCAGTCTCATGCTCTGCCAGGGAGGAGGGGAAGCCAGGAGGAAGCAGAGGCAGGACACCTGACCCAAACTGGCCCAAGGGCTATTCCATACCACAGCACGTCATGCCCAGTATAGAAACTGGGGGGAGTTACCCGGAAGGCCCAGATCGCTGCTCGGGTCGGGCTGGGTATCGGTCGGCGGGGGGGGAGCGGTTGTGTCCTTTTCCCTTGTTATTCCTCTTATCATTATTATTGGTAGCAGTAGTGGTTTGTATTATACCTTAGTTACTGGAGAGCTGTTATCTCAACTCGTGGGAGTTACATTCCTCCAATTCTCCTCCCCATCCCTCCGGGAGCGGGGGGAGGAAGGAAAAGGGGGGGAGGGAGCGAGCGACTGCGTGGTTCCAAGTTGCTGGCTGGGCTTGAACCACGACAGTTCCTCTGATGTTTGCATGGAAGGGTGGACTTTGTGCTCAGGATTTGCCAGTTGATCATGAGTAGCAGCACCCTGGCCTCAACTCATGGCCTTACTGGCTCCCCATGGGCAGTTTGGCATTGGAAAGTAGACGTGTCTTTGGTAACAACCCTTTGGGGAGCCGTGACTGGGTTCAGGGAAGAGTATTTTCAGCTATATGTTGTAATGAATCTTGCTGTACATCTCTACTTCTGTCTTCAGTTATATATGGCACTGGATTTTCATTTCATCAGTCTGCATTGTGGTTCTTTTATTGACAGTGGAATTGAAAACGTGAGTTAACAGGTGGAAAATGAAGCCTGTTGGAGCTGTGTAGTTACAGTTGATATTCTCCGGTGAAATGAAAAGGAAACCAGACTGCAGAACTAGGTCAATGGTAGTATTCCAAATCTGTCTCTTTGTAGGTATCATTACTTCAGAGTAAAGAGTCTGCTTTTTTCCAGCACGTCCAATTAATTTTTCTGCTCAGTGGGAACATAGTTACCTCTGTGTGTGTGTGTAAATAATGCCAGGATCTGCTTGGTATAACTAAGACATAGCTTATCCACAAGGCAAACAGCCCAGGCTGATAATAGTCAGACTTTCCAAAAGAAATTTGTCATACACTGAGCGTGAATATTCAGCCACAACTTGAGCCCCTTTTTTCAGATTTGTGCTGTATATCCTTTTATTATTCTGGTCATAACTGCTCCTAAGCACATGCAGCTCAAGAGCAAAATAGCTCTGATTTGTGCTCTAAGAATTTACTTGGGTTTTAGCTTCTTATTGCCAAGTCTTTTGATGACATGAAAGATATTATACACAGGGCTGGCTTTTCTGACCCACCCTGAGTTCTTCACTAAGCATGAAGGCTTGACTCTTGTAGGATTTGGTGCAATGAAAAGTGTGGAGTAGACAGTTAACTGCAGAATAAACACTTGACCCTGGGAAGTGAATACAAGTGAGAACACAAAGGTGTTGTTCTCTGAGGTGAAGCACTGAAGGATCTCTACTGTTCTGTGTTTTCCTTTTGTAGTTTCCATTTTAATTCTTCTTTCTAGTCCAGGTTCAATCTTATTTTTCTTTCTTCTTGCCACTGGAGCAACAGCTCTGCTTGCCAATGTTGGAAATTAGTCCAGGGCATCCCCTCCTTTCTAAATGCCGTATTACTTTCTTTGGAAGTGGTGAAAGATCTGGTACAGAAGGTCATCTCACTAAGCATAATGATATAGAAGTGGTTCACCTGTATCTGAAGAGTGAGCTGAAAAATGTCTGTGGTGGTTCAATAAGAAAAAAATGTAGATCCACTGCGTGAAAAATCTGGTTCTTTCTGTACCTCTACAGGATTTCTTAAATCTATGCAAGAGCAAAGAGTTAAGGTAATCCTGATTTTATAGAAGTGTTAGTTAACCCAGGAGTCTCAGTTGAGTACAGTACAGGAGTGACATCAGTGAGAGATTAGAATAAGCTTCCTTATCTTCAAAGACTGTTTACTTAATGGTTGGGGAATTGCTGTGTTTGTAGGTAGAGGTAGGAAATGTCCTCAGGCAGGCAGGAGCTGATAGCTTTTAGCAGAGCAATGGTGTTTCTCCTCAAGCATACTTAGATTGCTTGTCTGCTTCTCCCAGCCTACTGGCTGCTCTGCTTTTGTGTACACCAGTATGGAGGTCTTTAAGAGATTACCAAGGTAATTTTGGATGCTAAGCTCTGAACCCAAGCGGTAACCTTGTATCTTTTGGGTTATTTCTTCCAAGTCCTACTGACTTTGGTCTCATATAGGGTAATTATTTGGACAGTCTGTAGCCATTCATTGTTTACCTATATTTTTTTCCCCAAATTATTTTTCAGGGAGATGTGTTTATAGGGTATCTTCTGAAAGTATGCCCTGAGTTAGCATGTTTGTCTGTGGAATGGTGGGGAGGGAAAGGAGAAGGGAGCAGGGTGTGCTGCTTTTCCGTGCTGTGGTGTGATGCTGTGGGTATGGGGCACATGTCACCGTGCAGCGTTGGCTCTGCTGGGAAGCATGTTCTGTCAGGGGAGTGAGTCCTTCTGATAAATATCCCTAACTGACACCCAAATGGGTGTCAACCTTCAGGAATCAACTTCTGTGAATCGTTAGGCATGCTTGTATTTTTCTTATTTTTTTTATATATATATA
>NW_009936491.1:0-924 GCF_000696875.1 Nestor notabilis
CAGACGCGGGGGGTCCCGATCCCGTGGCTGTGGATATGGGGGGGGACATGGAGGAACCGGGGGGACAGGGAGGGGGCATCAAGAGGAAGTGAAGGGGACACCGAGGAGATACCAAAGGGACATCGAGGAGACTCCATGGAGACATGGAGGGGACACCAGCATGGTGCCAAGGGGAAACCATGGGCAGGTGAAGGGGACACCAAGGGGACACCATGGGGACATCAAGGGGACATCAAGGGGACACCATGGGGACATCAAGGGGACATCAAGGGGACACCAAGGGGACACCATGGGGACATCAAGGGGACACCAAGGGGACACTATGGGGACATCAAGGGGACACCAAGCGGACATCAAGGGGACACCATGGGGACATCAAGGGGACGCCATGGAGACATGGAGGGGACACCAGCATGATGCCAAGGGGAAGCAAAGGGGGCACCGAGGGGACATCAAGGCGACACCAGTGCGGTGCCAAGGAGGCACCAAGGGGACATTGGTGGGATACCAATGTGGTGCCAAGTTGAAGGAAAGGAGCCATGGAGGAGGCACCAAGGGGATACCAAAGGGACACCAGAGACCCCAATGGGACACCAAAGGGACACTGAGGGGACTCCAAAGGGACACCAAACAAGGGGACATGGAGGGGACACCAGCATGATGCCAAGGGGAAGCAAAGGGGGCACCGAGGGGACATCAAGGCGACACCAGTGCGGTGCCAAGGAGGCACCAAGGGGACATTGGTGGGATACCAATGTGGTGCCAAGTTGAAGGAAAGGAGCCATGGAGGAGGCACCAAGGGGATACCAAAGGGACACCAGAGACCCCAATGAGACACCAAAGGGACACTGAGGGGACTCCAAAGGGACACCAAAGGGGACACCAAGGGGACTCCAAAGGGACTCCAAAGGGACCCCAAAGGGA
>NW_009936492.1:0-251 GCF_000696875.1 Nestor notabilis
CCCATCCCATCCCATCCCATCCCATCCCTGCCCATCCCTGCCCATCCCATCTCACTCCATCCCTGCCCCAACCCCGGCCTGCCCCCTTACTGCCAGGTGAGGGGAGCCGCTGTCATCCCCATCCCAGCACCATTCTCTGCCCTGATCCCTGCCCCATCCCCATCCCTGCCCCATTCCTGACCCCAATCCTGGCCCTGATCCCTGGCCCCACCCCTGCTCCCTGCTTCGTTCCCTGCTCCGATCCCAGCCCT
>NW_009936492.1:593-945 GCF_000696875.1 Nestor notabilis
CCTGCCCCCTCTCCCTTTGTCCGGGCTGCCCTTGGGATGCTCCCGGCTCCGCCCGGGACATCCCCAGGCTTGTTCCTGTTTCCACGCGCTGCTGATGCCCTCCCCTCGCGGCAAAGCCGCTGTGGGGCAGGAGAGACCCTGATCCCTCCCTTTGCTCTTCTCAGTCCCTGAAGATCCTGGGGGAGAAGGTGTCGGAGATCAGCCTGAACCGCGACACCGTGTCCGAGATCCTGCGCTGCTTCCTGACGGCGCACGGGGCGGGCGCGGAGCTGTGCGAGGGGCTGCGGACCAAGCCCTTCCAGGCGCTGCCCCCGGACAAGAAAGCCTCAATCCTGGCCTTCCTGGTGGACGA
>NW_009936493.1:0-6831 GCF_000696875.1 Nestor notabilis
TTCTGTAGTGGTTCTAGTATTTTTTTTTTTTCCTTCTACGTTTGTTTCATCCAGAATTCCTCCCAGCCCATCGTCTTCTATTTGAGTCTTCTGGATTTACATATGTAGGATAAATGCAAGAAAGATGCCTTGAATACTGCAAATGCTGTAAAATGTGAAATCGACTGTCCCTGCCTACATAATTTACAGCTATAAAGGCTAGTAAATACTTGGAGAAAGGATGTAGCTTACAAGAAAAGCACAAATGTGGACATTAATAGCACATATGTGACTCCTATTAATGAGAGAGGTTGGACAGAATTTAGGATTAACCAAATAGATTTTTGTCATTGTTTTTCACTTATTTTTCTTCTCACATTCTAGTTCTTGTGTGCAGTACCAAAAGCTGGGTTTGTGAGGAGATCTTGTAGAAACTGGTTACTGTAATGTTTGTTTTTTCAGACACTGCCTTAAAAAAATAAAAGGTAAAAAAAAAAAAAATTACGTTTTCTTTCTGACCAGGCTTCAAGTCAAATTCTGATCTGTTACAACACAGTATTCAAGTGCTTCATTGTTTTACAGATGAGCTAAGAATCATATAATCAAAATCTTGCCTGTACTTAGTCTTTGCTAAGTAAATTGCATGTCTGCTTTTTCAAAACTTTTTGCATGAACCTTGGGCAGCAAACCTGTATTTCAGTAGGTCTGAATTTTCTGTCTCACTGTTACTGACAACGTGCACCTTCTGATTTTAGGTGAAACTAATTCATGAAATTGCTTCATGCCATGGAATTTTAATTACGTCTTACTCATACATTCGACTGATGCAGGATAACATCCACAGCTATGACTGGCACTATGTGATTCTGGATGAGGGTCACAAAATCCGAAATCCAAATGCTGCAGTCACACTTGCATGCAAGCAGGTACTTAAAGATTTTAAGTGCTCTGGGAGACAGCTCCAAAATCTAATAGCCTCCATTATTTTATGATAGTAATACGCAGTTGACCATTAATAAAGGTGTAAATTACAATGGTCTGTATATGACTATTTAATTTGCTTAACATTTTAAATGAGTTTACACTGATAAATTTACAGAAGTCTGGTAGAGAAAAAAAAGTCAGAAACTTTAAATTGTGTTGTAATTTACCGTTAGGGACAAATGTCAGATTGCTGGTGTTCATTTTCTGCTAAAAAATTATGGACAATATATTGCAAAAGCTGTTCCTTTCAGGAATATCAGGCCACATATTTTAAGATAAGAATTCATTGATGGTGAAATTGAATATCCCCTGAGGCAGGAGGCAGGTTACATCATGGAAATAACTTTCTTTTGGTTTTCTGTTGTTTTGTTTGGTTGGTTTTTTTTATTAACAGTTCCGCACACCACATCGAATCATCTTGTCTGGCTCCCCTATGCAAAATAACCTAAAGGAGCTCTGGTCCCTCTTTGACTTTGTATACCCAGGGAAACTGGGAACACTTCCTGTGTTCATGGAGCAGTTTTCTGTTCCAATAACAATGGGAGGATATTCCAATGCCTCTGCTGTCCAGGTAAATGCTTCAAAAATATCACTTTGTGTGAAGGAAACTGTTATGTTTTATGAAAACTGTCTTTCGAACACATTTCATGCTGTGTGCTCTAGACCCGAACCCAAAAGAGTTGCATGTGTGTTTTACTGCTAGGTGTGTGAAAAGACCTGTTTCACTAAATGAGACCATTCCATTTATACAAGGGTATAGCTTATGCACCAGCGTTTTTTGTCAAAAGCCTTAAAGTTTAATTCACTTGAAGTATTCTTCAATGTAAAGTAAAAATAAGCAACTTGGGGTGGGAAGTACCTGATCTTGTATGTATTTAAGTAGAACTTTCCTGTTTGATATCAAGCTTCAGCAAATTATGAAACAGAGGCATCAAATTAAATTCAAATTGAAAACTGTTTCATTTTAAAAGCTAAAGTAACTATTGGAAGTCTGAAAGTAGATAAGCTGTTCAATTTTGAAAGGAAAAATTATTTGGAATTTTTTTTTAATGAGTATGTCTATTGATCTCTGTAGTTGTGGTTCTTAGTATTTATGACTTAAACATATTTCAAATTAGCTGATAGGTAAATTGTCTGCATAATAAGCTGCAGACTAAGTTTCATATAAATGCTAATAAACTTGTATCCTTTAAAATACTCTTTGTAATGTTTTGCACGCATACATTTTGAAAGTTTTATTTTCTTTTTGAGTTCAAGTACTTCACTTGTATAAAGCTTAGTAGTTTACTAAATTGAACATCCAATTTGGTTTATATATATATTAATAATTTATTATATTCTTTGTTTTGCTTTAAGAGAAATGAAGGTATTTTTAGCCATTATGTGCAGATAAAACCCATCTCACACATCCATTACCCATTATAGAACCATATGCTCCATTTAAGGCCAGAGTGATCTTTAGTTTCTGTGATCGTGGGGATTTTCTTGTACTGATTTGTGTGTGTGTGTGTGTGTGTGTGTGTGTGTGTGTGTGTGTGTTAATAGTCTCAGGCGAGCACTAATCTTCACTTACTGTCTAGTAATCACCATTGCTGCAGGCTGCTTTTTTGATCTTGAGGATATGTATTAGCAATTTTTCATTAGGATTTTGGTTCTGTGCAAGTTTACACTCACTTCTTGAATTGGTTTCTAAAAGAAAGATCTCATTTCTAGTCTCTTTTAAAGTGCACTAAATTAGGAAAGGTAAATTGGTGGTATCTGAGAAATACTTACTCAGCGTTATCTTGCTAACATGAATTTCATTGCAGTTCATGTTATGTCAAATATCTAAGTGTCGATCCACATAAGTCATAAACTATCTCACTTTATTAGGATTTTTGTATTACTACTTATGGAACTTTGCTTATTGCTAAAATTAGTATCAACAACCAAAATACAACTTCTGCTTTTTCTTCCTTCTTCAGGTAAAAACTGCATACAAATGTGCCTGCGTGTTACGGGACACCATAAACCCTTACTTGCTGCGAAGAATGAAGGCTGATGTAAAAATGAGCCTTTCACTTCCAGATAAAAATGAGCAGGTTTGCTTATCTTTACTATTAGATCTGAGCCCTCTCCTTCTCCAAAATACAACCTTTGAGCTTGAGGGGTTTGTTTGTTTGCTTGTTTTGGTAGGTCCTGTTTTGCCGTTTGACAGATGAGCAGCGTCAAGTCTATCAAAAGTTCATCAACTCTAAAGAAGTTTACCAGATTCTCAATGGAGACATGCAGGTTGGCATTAATTAAGATTAAAGACAGGTTGAGTTTGATGGATAAAGTCATGGACTGACCTTCACATTCTTCTAGCTGGATTCTGAACAGAAAGGGGAGCAAGCACACTGATCTCAGTTCTGCTTTTGTGGATGTCTGCTTTTTTGGTTTTTTCTCAGAAATGTTTCTTGGAATATGTAGAGTCAATTATCCATATGTAGTGGTGTGACCAAATAAAAGTAGGAATGGAATGGGCTTTGCAATATGTTTATGATCTTGGGAACAACTGGTGGCCTTCTGTGATGGGCCTACAGAATCTATGGATAGGGGCAAAGCAGTTGATGTCATCTGCTTGGACTTGTGCAAAGTGTTCGACACTGTCCTGCACGACATCCTTGTCTCTAAACTGGAGAGACATCAGTTTGATAGATGGACCACTCAGTGGATAAAGAATTGGCTGTACGCAAAGAGTTGTGGTCAATGGCTCAATGTTGAGATATATTGTTTGTAAGAGGAGAAGTAATATGTCTCAGTTATAATTTATCATTTACTACATGTTTCCTTGTCTTGTGTACTGTGAAATCCCTTCTCCCCTCACCCCCAGTAGCTCCAGTTGGATGCATGATCAACACAGCCATTAAGTGCCATGCAAGGCAGGTACTGATGTTATCAGTGTTTTGGCTTTCTTATTTTTCCAAATCTCACAAAGGTATAGTGGCCATGGTTTTTTTTTCAAGTGCCTAGCCATTTTAGTTGTCCCGGTGGAAATTCTTTTAAGGAGCTTGATCTTCAAGAGATGGCTTGTGCAAGACTACCTGCAGAAATTTCTCTAAGATCTTACAGAATGTGCTGTCATATTCGCTAGAGTTCTGAAAATTTTGAACAGTAAATGTCAATGCTTTTATTAAATGTTTTGTGATGACAGCAGTGAATCCCCTCAGAAAAACAAAAATTCCATTCTACAAACAAACCATAAATTATAAGCAGGCTCATCCAACTTGTAGTAGTAGAAGATTGAGGGATTTGCTAAATCAAGCTAGTTCATTTCTATGAGTGCCCATTATATCAGAAAACTTGTAATATTATCGAATGTATAACTGAATAGAACTGTTCTAACATGACATCACAAGTGATAATTTTCAGCTTCATACGCTTAAATATGTTTACTCCTCTGTTCTTTGTTGCCACGCATTCTGGTGGGTGTACTTGCTATCCTCAAGGTCTGTCTTAAGTTACCTGCAAACATGACAGGAGTTGAAAGGAAAGAATTTCAAGTAACACATTTGGTGGAATTTTTTTCTTTTCAGTAGTAAAAGTTTGACTGTGACTTCCAGCTAGGGCCCACTTTTGCTAATGTGGAAATTGCTGCAGAATTTTCTTAATATTGTCACCAGAACAGGCTTACAAGAGCACAAAATTCCATTGACCTTCTATTGTACTGATTTTCCCTAAAACTTTCCGTGAAACAAGAATTAGCATCCACTGGCTTCTCTAAAGAGCAAACCACTATTTAAAACAAACTTCTTGATGATGACTGGATTAATCTTTTGCTGTTTGTTCTTCTCCTATGTAGATACAACTATTTGTCAAGAAACTAAAAATATTTTTCTTCTGTACTCTAGATTTTCTCAGGACTAGTAGCTTTGAGGAAGATTTGCAACCACCCTGACCTCTTCTCTGGTGGTCCCAAAATTTTGAAGGGTGTACCAGATGCTGAAGTGGAGGAAGCAGATCAATTTGGATACTGGAAACGTTCAGGGAAAATGATAGTGGTAGAATCCTTGCTGAAAATATGGCACAAGCAAGGTCACAGAGTGTTGTTTTTCACTCAGTCAAGACAGGTAAGATGAGCCAATTGGTTTAGTTGCTACTAAGACTAAAAAAGTAAAAAGTTTTGATGTCTAAAAAGTTTTTGGTTGTCGTTTGTTTGATTAGCACTGCAGTTAGTATGAGAAATTCTTATGACTTGATCAGTTGCTCAGTCTCTCAGTCTTCATGTCTGGATTTTACTAATTTTTTCCCATCACAACAGATGCTGCAGATACTTGAAGTCTTTGTGAGAGAGAGAAACTATTCCTACCTCAGAATGGATGGCACCACCACAATAGCTTCCAGACAGCCCCTTATAACAAGATATAATGAGGTGAGATGTTGCATCCCACACACTAATGCCTATTAGTGAGTATGGTCGAGTTCTTGTATTCCTTTTTTGTCTTTTTTTAAATATATTCCTTCAGGTTTGAGACAGAAAACTGGGGAGTTCAGTCAAATGAAATCACTTTCTTTGTGAGAGGAGAAAAAAGTCACCACTTCTTTCACACTTAAACTGGGTTTTCTGCTAAGAAAAATAAAAAAACACAGTTGAAAAGGGGGCAGAAGAAGGTTTATTGGACAACAGGAAATGAAATTTAGATCAACTACTTTTATTTGTCAAAAGACATATTGGGCAAACAAAGAATGTATTACTTCTCTTGGCTCCCTTTGCATCTTTGCAAATAATGCTAATAATAAAAGAATCCAGGAAATCTAAAAAAAAAAAAGTCTTGTTATTACTGTGGTAATTCTTGTAGTAAATTCTCTCTTGTGTTACAGGACAAATCCATCTTTATTTTTCTCCTAACAACTCGTGTTGGTGGCATTGGAGTTAACTTGACTGGTGCTGATCGGGTTATTATTTATGATCCTGACTGGAATCCCAGTACAGACACACAGGTGAGTTTGGTTCATTACATTCCATTTACCAGCTAAGTTGAAATAAAACTGAAGACAGAAGGACATTTATCTCCTCAAATACTGTTAGCGCACTATGTTGCTCTACCCTAAGTTGCTGTTCCCAGCAGTGGTCACTTAGGGGTGAGTTCCTCATTAGGATTACTCTTGTGGCAAAGCCAGTTGAAGTGGTTCCCACCACATCCCCTTTATGCTGTTAAATCTTACCACTCTTCAATATTGTTGATTCACGTAGCCGGCTTAGAGAGTAGCCAAATGAACAGTTGAAATGGGCTGGGGGTTTTAGATAAGTAAATAAACAAACTAGATGTTTATGAAGGGAGAGTACAGCTGTGCAAACTTGTGAACAGGCATGACTGTTCATGGTGGCAATGTTGGGTAAGAAAAGGAGAACAAGTGCTGCTCAAATTGGCTTTCTCACTAAATAATATGTAGCTATGCCCTTAGAAATTGCTATTAAGTCACTACCTTAAAGAATTTGTTCTTTATCGGATGGTGTGGTGAGACTTGGGTTTGTCAGATCTCTTAGCAGTATATGGGGCTTATATGTTTGAGAGGAAAACCTATTTTGGTGGAAATCCCACATAGCTCTGAGCTCTGCAATTATGTAGTCTGACCTAGAGTGGTCTGTTTTAGCAGCTGGTTCAAGATGTTTGTGAGAAAGCTTTTAGTTTGGAAAAAGAAGAAAAGTTCAAAGGAAATGTATGTATTAAAGCTCTACTGTGAAATAGATCTCTTTTGGAATAAGTCCATATAAAGTATGTATCATAGATACAAGTTCCAGTTTTAACATAATTTATTTTTTTGAGATTTTTTTGCACACTTAGTACAATTGAAGGCTTATCTTTTTACATAAGTAAACTTTTTGAATTGTTCTGCTTTCCTGCT
>NW_009936493.1:6862-14653 GCF_000696875.1 Nestor notabilis
TGTAGAGATATCACAGCCATGTATCTTCTCGAACTGTGTGTTAAGTGTCCAAACTAGGTTTGAAACAGTGGTATCAAGAGCTGAAACAAATGTCTAAAAGGCTAATGCCTGGTAACCAAATATTTTGTGTTCCAGGCTCGGGAACGTGCTTGGAGAATAGGCCAAAAGAAACACGTGACTGTGTACAGGCTTCTCACTGCAGGTACTATTGAAGAGAAGATATACCACAGGTCAGTCAGAACAATTCCCTGGATACAGCTATATGCTCAAGAAAATGTTTGTAGTGAATCTGAGGTGGTGTAACAGTGACATACCTGTGCATGTGCACATATGGCTGGTAAAATCCAACCTTGATCATGACAGTTATTTCATGGAAAACTTTTATAACATTAGACTCCTAGCTGCAGGGCTGTGCTGCTGCCTCTCTAGCTCCAAGACCCACGTGCTAAATATACCTCATCAATCTGTTCCAGCAGCTTTGTCTAGCACATAAAGAATTCACTGTGTATGAGAGTGTGTGAGGCATAGGCAGGAAAAAATGAACCCCTTACTCAGAACATGAGACTCGTCAAGTCTGAAGTGTAAATTGAAATCAACAAGTTCTTTATATTGTTCTTAGGATATGTATAGATGTATGTGGTACATGCATCCATTTACTACTTTGCAAACTCAATTTGATTTTATTCCCGAATCATTCCAAAAAGAGAATTAAATCCCAAGAACACCAGTCATATTCACATTATTTATTCCAAAATGTAGCTAAAGCCTTAAAGTGCTTGTATTTTGAAATCAATGAAACCTTTTTAGTTTGCTTTCCTGTTCAGCTTTCTCAGTAGTTAGCTTCACTCACATGAATTCCAAATGAATGTAGATGGGAATCCTCTGACTAGGCATTACTCTTTAGAACTGGAATATCTTCTTTAAAAATGAAGATGAATGAAAAGCTCTAAATAATGAAATACCTGCACTTATTGAGTGCCTTCTTTAATCTGCTTTACCACACGGACACAAAGCATCCGCTGTTGGTTGGCTTGTGTCCCTCTGGCATAATTCTGCTTGAACAGCACTGACCACATCAAGGAAGTGGGCTCTAAGGGTCAGGACAGCCATCAGAAATTCATTTCTTTCCAGAACAGTACAGTGGGCCTTGAACTTTAAGCAAGTTGTCTTTCCTCTTTACCCATGCTCTCTTCTCTGCAAATATCTCATCCCTGCACAAAACTATGAAGCTCAGTTAATTCTTGAAAATGTAAAGTCTTCTGATATGTGCACTGCAGTAAATGGCACCTATGTTTAAACTTGTTTTTTACCAGTTGTATTTAAAAATAGTTTCCCTGCTTAATGCCAGCAGAGCTAAAACTGTGATTAAAACCCTTCTTGAGAACTGGTTTCTAGCTTTATTTAGAGATGTGTCTTTTGTACAGGAAAACAGTGCCTAGAACTTGCAATCAAATGCTATGAGGTACAAACATGGCATAGAAGTAGATTTACCAGTACTAGAAGACTTTTTGCAGCTTAGTTCTCCCCTAGATTTGTTCCTTTCTGGAAGGAAAGAGACAGGCTCTTTCTCGCCCTCCTCTCAACCACAACTAGTATTTCCCTTTTCAGTGGTTGTCATCCAGTCATCACCATCAGACTGAGCTACTCTTCAGCTTTTGATTCCTCCAGCCAATTGAACGATTAAAATGTTGACATTTTAGCAAGCTCTTGTTTTGCTTTCAGGAGCTTTCTGATAGTCTTACTGTAATATGTGCAAGCTTTTCCATTTTAATGGGCACAAAAAAAATCTAGCTGTAAAGTTATTTATTGCTTAGTTAAGGGATGCTTCATAGGACATTTCAGGATGGTGGTTACCTGTTGTGTTACGGGGTTGTTTCAAAACAATAAATCCCTGTGTTTAACAATTTAGTTGGTTGTTTGAAAGTTACTAACTCAAGATTGTCTTCTGGAAGCTAACATCATCTTCCCACTGCTTAATTGTTCTACAGGGTAACATTTGTGTTTACACAGTTTTCTGTTTAAGTACTGTGTTACGTACTTAAATATAGCTAGACATTTTTTCATGCAAAAGTACCTTTTTTCTTTTTTAGACAAATCTTCAAACAGTTTTTAACAAACCGAGTGCTGAAGGACCCTAAGCAGAGGCGCTTTTTCAAATCCAATGACCTTTATGAACTTTTTACTCTGAGCAGCCCAGATGTGTCTCAGGGGACAGAAACAAGCGCAATTTTTGCAGGTACATGCTTTTTTTCTGTTTGCTTAAAAGATAAAAATGTTTGAAGTGTTTGATAAACGGATACTAATTCATCCCTCAGGTACTGGATCAGATGTTCAAGTCCCAAAACACCACTTGAAACGGAAGCTTGAAAAGCCACCTGATAACGATGCTTCTAAAGGTGATCTTCATCTTACAGAAGGCAGTTCACCAAAGTGCACCAAGTTATCCAATTCCTACTCAACCACCCACGTGACGAGTTCTTCTTCTAAAGCAATAGAGACAAGTGAGGAAACCAAAGGAAATTTGGAAGCCTTTGAGCAAAATAGCTATGCAAAAGATAATGCACAAGCTGCTACTAATATAAATTCACTGAATAAAAGCAAGGAGGAAGGCTTGGAAAGAGCTGACAAATCTACACCTCACTTACTGCCAGGTGATGCAGGGTCTTCAGAGAATACCAACTGTCTGGACCCCATGGTGGCTGGTGAAATACCTGGAGCAGCTAATGTAAATGGCAAGGGAGATTTTAGCCTTATGTGTGATGCAGCTGGCTCTTGGAAAAAACAGGTTGCTAAAACTGAAGATGGGCAATTAGGTAATAATCATTTTAAGTGTACCTCAAAAACAAAGCACAGGGTAGATATGCTGTCACATGACAGCCACAAAGGTAAGTCTAAGAAGAAAAGGCACAAAGATGCCAAATTTGAAGGAGAGCGAATTCCTCATCTAGTGAAACAAAAGCAATACAGAAGGGAGAACAATGAAGAGAAGGAGGAAGACTCAAAGAAAAATGATGATTACGTCTTGGAGAAACTTTTCAAAAAATCAGGTAACTGTTACTTGGCTGCTCAACAGTATCAGACTATTCAAAAAGAGGTATATAAAACTTGCAAGCTAAGGATGTTCGGCTGGAGTTATAACACAAAATGTGTTTTTTCTATTCTGTTACTGTAGTGAAACATTAAAATGTTCATCACTGAAATGCTGTAGTTAGGAATGTGTTAATTACCTTGGCACAAACACTTCAGATCTGCAGCCTTCCAGAAATGCTTCTATATGTAGAAGTAGTGCAGTGTTTCTTCTGGAAATAAGGATGTAACAAACTTTCATTTACGCAAGGGTTTCACTTCTGTCTGTCCTGTCCATAACAATAGAAATGATCGATTTACCCACATAATTGCCAAGTCTGTTTTGAATAATGACCTCATCTGCACACCAGAGAAGTGGTTTGCTGTCAAATTGATTGCTTAACTGATACAGAAGGAGGTTCCCTTATTAGAAATTACTATACTGAAGTGCTGAATATAATCAATGTGAAAAAGAAAAAATGTGATTGTGGCATTCACTTAAATGGTGAATATTTAATTTTACAGCTAACCATACATATTTACAGATGTCCTCCTTCAGCTTTTCTTGTGCCTTCTGGTTTTTAGGGGTACACAGTGTTATGAAGCATGATGCCATTATGGAAGCTTCCAGTGCAGATCATGTGCTGGTGGAAGCAGAAGCAAGCAGAGTAGCGCAGGATGCTTTAAGAGCCTTAAAAGTCTCTCGACAGCGATGTTTAGGAGCTGCTTCTGGTGTGCCGACATGGACAGGCATGAGTGGTCTTTCAGGTGCACCGGCAGGAATAAAGTAAGTTCAGTTCTCATGCTGCTTTTCAAAAAAAAGAAGAGTTCCTTAGGATGCTATGGATTTTATTTTTTCCACTTGGTATTTGCAGTAACATGTATCAAAGTGGAGTTTTGTGTTTTATATTTAATAAAGACAGGAAGGCATATTACAAGCCTAGGAAGTCCATTACAAAGTACAAAGAAAGCATTATTGTTGCACAGCAGAGGAGAGAGAGTTTGGCAGAGAGCTCTTGAGAACCCTAAAATGCAAACCCAATCAGTGTCTTTGGCAAAACTATCCTAATCATTTTGAGAAAGATCTTTTATGGAGTTAATTATTTTGTGATTTTTATTTTTTTTTTTTTAGGAGTCGGTTTGGTCAAAAAAGAAACTCCATGCTGCTTTCTTCACATTCCACTTGTGCACCGCCTGCGAAGAAGTGCAAGGTATGAGACACAGGCTGACATTTCTCTTTTAATAGCTGATATATGTGAAATAATCTGATTTATGCAGCAACCTGATTTATACTGTAGATCTCATACCCATTTGCTATGTGATTATGTAGAGTTTTAGAATATTTAGTCACCCATGAATTTAATTTTTCATGTTTTGATATAGCATCTTGATGAAATCCTATTAGATACACAGCAGTCACAAACTGCAGCATGGTCTGGTTATCTATCTCAAGACCAGCAGTGCTTTTCTTTCACTTCCTAAGTTCTAAAGTTGAGACAAGAACATATTGCCTCTTTATTGTGTATTTCAGGTGACTAGCTTCTGACTGTTCATGTTTGTTGTTTAAGTCTACACAGCAGGTAGCTTTTGTTTAACAGATTTGGTAGGTTACAAAATCCAACTTTCTCCATAGTCTGTATGTTTATTTGCAGGATGCAGACACAATAAAGAAAGAAAATGTAAAGAAATGTAGTTCCAATGGGTACTTTGATGGAAAATCTGGAGAATCGTCGTCCAGCGCACTAGACTCTTCATCTTTATTAGCAAAGATGAGGGCAAGAAACCACCTTATTTTACCACAAGAGACGAGGAGTGAGGGAGATGAGAATTATCAGCAAGCATCTGCCCCAGCCACATGTTCAACAGAATACGATGGACTGCTCGTGGACGTGCGTAACTTCATAGCGTTCCAGGCCCGCGTGGACGGCGAGGCTAGCACTCAGGAAATACTGCGCCAGTTTGAGTCCAAACTGCCTGCGGCACAGTCCTGCGTCTTCAGAGAACTTCTCCGCAATCTCTGCACCTTCCATAGGAACCCAAACGGTGAAGGAGTCTGGAGACTAAAGCCAGAATTCCGATGACTTTTGTCAAGGAAAGGCACTCAGCCACCACTCTTCTTTCAGAGAATTACTGTTTGTCTATAAAATTAAGGAATTATTTCATATTCATGATTTAAGGATTGACTGTAGAATTTGTTGCAGGCTCAGAGATAACTTAGTTTCTGATTTACACTATTTATATGAAAGTGCCATCTACCTCATAAATGAAACAATAGAAAATATCAGCACCTTTTCTTTAAAAGAAATCTTAATATAAATGGGATAAAGAATACTTACTGGCTTCTTACTGCAATAAGAACCATGGATGTTGCTGTGGGTTGCAAGACTTTTATTTGATTTCTGTGAAATCCCAAGAACTTCTTCCTTGATTTTCTGTCTGTTATTTGAATGGTCACGGGGCACGGAGTGTACCATCAAAGGAAAGAAAAAAAAAAGAGATGACAGTGGTCAGCTTGAGAGATTCACTTGTACTGACAAGTGCATCAAAATCATTGTATGAGCCTTTCATGGGTAGTGAGAATCTTGTTTTAATATTGGTGCTTTCATTGTTGCCACCATTTAGCATATGCAGTGTAACTTACATCACTAATTAACTTGGGAAATAATTCTACTGCCACGGAGGTTTAATCACAGCAAATGGAAAGCCTGGCAGGGTATTGAGATGACTGACAGTTGATAATTATGGAAAACTCATTATATTATGGAAAACCCATTTACACCATAATCTGGTTACAGTCCCATACACCACTGGCAATTGCTTGGTAAAATATTTCTTTCCACTGCCAGTGACATTAACTGTTATGTTTGTCACAGGTTGTGGACTGAAATCACATGAAATGTTTATGAGTCTCACTGTAATTTATGTCAGAAACTTCACAGTTCCATGTTAGCACTTAAAATCTTATACCTTAACAAAGGCTGAGGTGTTGGTTGGTCAGAGGGGGTATGGCTTCACTATATTTTACTAAACATAGACACATTTGACAAGAGATGTAATTGGAGCATATACAGAAGTTGCAGGTTATACCTATTCTGTAGATAAGGAAGATCTCAGTTTTCCTGACAGTAAGGCAAGTTCCTTCCGATGAAGGAAGGATTGGATTATTTGTAGCAAACCTGAGTACTACACTGGGTCTGTCTTCAAGGTACCAGTATGCTATGTAAGGAAATCTTAAAGGGGAAAAGAAGGGATAGATTTTAACAAGAAAACCACATTATTGCAGCAACATTAAATTACGGTATGGCTTAAAAACTAGGAATAGTTAAATATGCCTAATGTCTTCCCTATTCCTAAACTGTTGAGAAAAAGGAAGGCTGAGCTATTTTGGTTTTGTTCACTGTGAAAGTATCTTGTTTATTTCAAGTGAAAGTACAAATATTGCAAGATGAATGGTGAAGCAAGAATACAAACTGTTAGTTTGTTCTCAAAGAAAAAAAGTCTTTAAAATAACTTCCAGTGGCTTTTCCTCTGGTTTTTGCTCAGTGCTAAAGGATCAGTAGAGATTTGCAAAAAGTGGTGCGTCACTGTTTCAATAACTGTTCAGTTGGCTTTTCACAAACTGCAGTTGGAGTGGGCAGACAGTCCAAGACTGTTTCTTTTCCTCATGGCATTTGAAGGTGGGGCTTTTGCACCTTTTCCTGACATCCCTTTTTTTCCTGATCCCACTTATATTTCTTTACATTCCATCTTTCAGGAGAAAGATGATACCAAGACTGTAAGGTTGACCTAAATCATAGGTCTGTTGATACGACTTAAAATGGATCAGTAAAACAAATCGATTTTGCTGTTCTTTCCAAAGCTATAGGGATTTCTGATTGGTTTTAGATGTCATGCCCCCCACCCCACCCCGCCACATCCCTGTGCCCCAGGAACAAACCAGGAATTCAGCTGTCAGCAAAGCTGCTTTTGTCACCTTAGCTGTCAGTTCTGGTGTCCTGTTTTATCTACTGCTTCCAGTCTTAAAGACACAGTTCCTGTACTAAGGAAAGTTTGCAGCTTATCTGTTATGTTAATGTAAATGGACTTGCATGTGCTTTTTACAAACCCTGGGCTTTTTATGGACTTATTAAAAAAGTCAAACAAAAAGTCTGTTCTGGAAGTCATCTTTGGGGGTGGAGGGATGAATGGGGTTGGGGAGACATCTTTTCTTGTGTAGCTTGGCTCTGACCAGGTGATTGATGTTGTCTTTAAGTACATTCTCATTTTTCATACAACTTCAAATTATGCAGTAACGAGTAGTGTGGAAAGCAGTAATGCGTGGTGTCCCTCAGGGATCGGTGCTGGGACCTGTCCTGTTCAACATCTTTGTCAGTGACATGGACAGTGGGATTGATGCACCCTCAGCAAGTTTGCCGACTACAACAAGCTGTGTGGCTTGGTTGATACGCTGGAGGGAAGGGATGCCATCCAGAGGGACCTGGACACGCTTGTGAGGTGGGCCGATGACAACCTCATGAAGTTTAATCAAGCAAAGTGGAAGGTCCTACACCTGGGTCGGCACAACCCCAGGCACAGCTAGAAGTTCAGCAGCAAAGAGATTCAAAGCAGCCCTGTGGAGAAGGACTTGGGGGTGGTGGTTGATGAGAAACTCGACATGAGCTGGCTTCTGTGTGCTCTTGCAGCCCAGAAACCAACCGTATCCTAGACTGCATCAAAAGCAGTGTG
>NW_009936493.1:15075-21464 GCF_000696875.1 Nestor notabilis
CCCTGGCGATGTTCAAGGCCAGGTTGGACAGAGCCTTGGGTGACATGGTTTAGTGTGTGGTGTCCCTGCTCATGGCAGGGAGGTTGAAACTAGATGATCTTAAGGTCCTTTCTAACCCAAACCATTCTATGATTCTATGCATCCTAGGAACTTTTTTCCAATACTTGCTCTTGTTTAAAGTGTTTTAAAGAGTGAATGAGTATTAGTATAATAGTAAAAAAAAAAAAAAAATTAAGTATTTAATTTCAAAAGTGTATGTGATTAAAGGTCTACAGGCTGATTTATAGGCAAAAGTTGTTCTGGAATATGATGTAGCTGCTGTACATTTTGAAGCAGAAGAGCCCTAGGAACTTTTTTCCAATACTTGCTCTTGTTTAAAGTGTTTTAAAGAGTGAATGAGTATTAGTATAATAGTAAAAAAAAAAAAAAAATTAAGTATTTAATTTCAAAAGTGTATGTGATTAAAGGTCTACAGGCTGATTTATAGGCAAAAGTTGTTCTGGAATATGATGTAGCTGCTGTACATTTTGAAGCAGAAGAGCTGTTTCAGAACAATACTTTTTATTCCATAAAGCATTACCTGATTTTTTTGTTTAGCTCTACCTGTGTAAAGTCAATTCCTTTCACACCTTCAAAGAGTATCTGAAACAATTCCTGGCTAGTGATATTGCAGCCAAACATGTTTACCATTAAATAGCTTATAGATACAGGCTTTAAAAAGTATTTTGTATTTTAGCCTTCTCAGTTTCCAAGTATTCATTGCCATAGTTGGTAGTTGCTATTTTATTTGTGTATGATTCCAAAAATCACTTATGTGAAACACTTGTGTTTTTGTAACTTGTTTTCTTACCTTAGTAAAAAGGGGCTAAAGAACAATTAAAATACAGATGTTAATTTGGGAATTAAGTTGAAAAAAAATCATTAAATCCTATTAAGGAAAGACATTTCAGCATGAAACAGTGAGTATAATCTTGAAAAAAGAAAAAAAGTATACCAAAAGGAACTACTGAAAATTTCTTTCCTATAAAGATGCTAATAGCTGAGCACCATGCTATTCCAAAAATGTCATGCTAATGTAGATTGGAGTGACCTACTACCCCCGCAGCTGAGCAGACAAATGCAGTTGAAGAGAAATCTAGAAAGCTAAACAGCAAAAATCTCGGATTGTCTGTAAGCAGTCACAGGAGCTGTTTAGGTAAAACGTGCTGCTCTGGTATTTTAACAACAGAAGTTAAAACTTACCATAGCTGTTCCTTCTGCTTTCAAACCGTATTTGTAAGGGGGATGGTGGTAAAAAAAACCCTCTTGCTTTGTTTTTTAAGCTGGTTCCCACCCTCCAGCCATCCCATCTTCCTTTTACATTCTTCCAGGTGTTCATTTTCCTGTGTTTATCCTTTTGCTGAACACTTAAGTTTTGTAGAGTTGACCCACTCATCTCTGGTATAAGAACTAAATTCTGACCCAGAGAAAAGAGATTCTGCTAAAGGTTGTAGGCCTTTGTCTCTTCAGAACAATAATGACCCACCACAGAAGAAATGTTAGCAAGATGCTGAATGGATAGATTGATGGAAATGGTAATTAAAAATGGAGAAGTGATTTCTTAAATCCGTAACTTTATACCATGGCTCAACCTCTTCTCAAAGGGCTACACCATGTGGAGATTTGAGTCTATTACAGCTAATAAATGTTACCCTCCCAAGTAAAGATGTAGAGAATTGGGCTTTTATATCTGTAAATTTTTACTTCAGGTGGTAGTCATCTATAGGCAGTTGTACTCAAGTCACAAGGTCAGCTTTTCTTTTGATTCCAAGATTGATAAACTTGCCTAATTTTTACTGTCTTCTAGTAGTGCAATTCTCTGCCTTCCAAGTGGCTACAACAAAAGGGAGAAGATTTTCAAAAGGACTTCATGGGATGTTCGTTGTTGTTCATAAAATCCTGCAGCAATTCCCTTCTTTGAGCCATCTTTTCCTTTGTGCTTTTTTGGGCTCCTTTTGAGTCATAAGGACTAAGAAGTTTACAGTTCCTCAGCTGTTGTAAATGCAGGTTCACTGACATGGACTGGCTGATGCTGTTCCTCAAGAACCTAGCCTTCTGATACTAGCCTTCATCAGAGCCAAAAAGTGTGCTATCTGGGATGCTGCACATGTATGACTGAAGCACAGAACATTAGCCTTCTTCCAGTTTCTGTGTGCTTACTGATACTGCTGTAAGGAAAGGACAAGTGGAGGTGAATTTTGTTCCTGAACAGGGATAGCCTGTTGCACAGGTATTGGTTGATTTTCATGAAGAATGATCTTGTGGGCTCCAGTTTTGACTGAACTCCAGATACAGTTTGCAGTTGAGATGTGCTTTTCAGAAATCGTGGAAATTGGTGGTGGTAATGATATTAGTAGCCATCTCAATAGACTTCAAAATCTTACACATTGAGATCTATTAAAGAAAATCTACATATAATGATATACATGATATACCATATTTTCCTAGCAATGAAGATATCCAAGCTGGTATCACATAACTAGAAAAAGCAGTGTGAAACTTACTGTTACAGGCTGTGTCCTTCAGGGGAGAGCTGTCACAGGAAGCAGTAATTTAAGCAATTAGTTTGACAAAACAGTCTTGGAGAAAACAGTAACCTGAATAATGTTCTTTCAAAAGGGTGACTCTTTTCTCCAGCTTAAAATCATTTTTAAAAGAAGAAACTGGGTAGATTAATAATATAATTTGTGGGATAATACCTCCTGACTTTTACTCTTTTGCAAACTGGTGTGATTCCTGTGTCAAATCTAGTAATAACAGTTTAAGCAGTTTTCTTTCTTGGAGGGAGGAGGCGTTGAGGGACAGCCATATCTCAGTGGTTCAGCAAAGAAGGACAAGTCTCTTGTGCGGGTGGTGGCTGTGCTTTCCCAAATGATGAATAAAGATGACTAAAAGATTAGATGTGAAAAGACCCCATAGCAGCTTTATCTAAACTTGGCTTACTCCCAATGTATGGGCCAAAAAAAACATAAGGACAAATTAGGAAGGTATTAAGTAGTATAGTCACTGAGATGGTTTAAAATGTCGAGTAATCTACCTGTTTGATCTTTTAGGAGCGAGGATATCTGGATTCTCCTACTATAAACCTTTGGGTGACTTGGATGTGGTAATATCCCCATCTGATGGATGAAGTCTTACAAGGAAAGCAGGAAATCTTTCAAGTCCTTTGGAAATGCTTCAGGAAATAATAGCACAGTACAAGGGAGTCCTCATTGGAAAAGCAGAGGTAATACGGCATCTTGTTGTCTAGACCATTAATTCAGCAACTGTAGTTTACACAAAACTATCATACGAAATTGCTGAGAGACCAGTTTTTGAAGGACTTGCATAGGGCACATGTCTTGGAGTCAGGATGTGCTGGCGAGTCTGCACTTGGGAGTTCATCTCCTCTGGGAGAGATATTTATATATTAGAAACATGGTAAAAACACTCTCTGCTACTTAGGGCCATTTATAATTTCCCTGTTCCAACATTCAAGCTAAATGCTGAATATACGCTTACTAACTCAGTGGCTCTCTCCATCTACCCAGCCCTCAAGGGATTGCTATTCTAGGCTCTGGGGTGACGTCAACACTCCTTCACGCGATATCGCTGATGTGGTACAGTCCTGTTCCTTCAGCTGAGATTCAGAAGATGAAGCTTTCATTATTAATTCTTAACTTTTGCTGGCAACACTGGTTTTTGCTGCCTTTACTATCATTAAAAGTAGAGGTCTGACATTTTTCATACAAAGGCCATTCCTCTTTTTTAAATGGGTCTAAGCTGCTATGAAGTGAGTGAAATACCTTGTGTTCTTGCTCCCTGCCTGCAAATAACACTGTGTTTTGACCGTGGCGCATCACTGTTGCATCCAGGGAGCAGAAAACTGTTCTTCCCTGTGTTGAGTCACTAAACTAGGAACTAGAGAACCTTCACAGAGAGCACACAAAATGCAAAATGTCAGACGTGTTGAGAAAGAAGCAACTTCCAGCCTGCTCTATCCACTAGTTTCTTATTGTTTGTGCTAACATGAAATGAATGGGAGAAGGGAGAAGAGAGCTCTGAGCTGAGCTCTTCATTTCTGAAGGGCAGGGTTGGACTTGCGTTTAAGCCCAAACTTGCTAAGGTTCTGAAACGCACAATGACAGCTAACAAATAAGTTTTGCTCTTCCCACTAAAGATACCATGCAAGAACCATGCTTTTTCAATACTGCTGTTCCTTGTTAATTATAATGGCATCAAAGATGATTTGGCCGGCTACATAAGAAATCCCACCATTCTTACCCGTACGCTATACCTGAAAACCAGATGACTTTTAACTCTTCAAACCCTCCACGCTGTTTATCCAGTCATTTGAGAGAAGGAAACACAATGCCAGTGCTGAACTCTTTAGAGAATCCACCTAAAATTTTGAGTCATTAATTATCTATCATAGTTCCCTACAGATTCCCTGCTTTTCCTGGGCTCCCAAAGCCACACTGCTCACAACATGTAAGTTGAGAGAACCTCATTTTATTGTACAAAACAGGGAGGTTGAAGCCTTGCACTAACTGCAAACCAGTACATAGTATCATCAGTGGAGCTATGACCAGCTCCTGCATAAGGCTTACATAAGTGGTGAGTCATACAGCCTTACGAAAGAACAGGGAGCAAGGCTTTCATTATGTTGTTTGCCTAATCAGAAATATGAAAATAAAAGAACACAGCACTCAGTGGGTTATGTTTGGCTAACTGTACACTGGAATTTCTGCAGTCGCACTACTGTGATTGAGGCATTTCGTTGTTTGTGGTCCCAGCTTATATTAAACAGAGAGGGTTTTTTTCATAAATCTTTGCCTCTAGGGCAGAGTAAAGGTTCTTTGGGAACCTTAGCTATGTGTTTCCAGACATTAATGTCTGGAAGCAGCACCAGGAGAGTAGAAATGGAGGTATGTGCCTAGGGAGGATACTAGGAGTAAATGAAGAGGCCCAAGAGCAGGGTAGGGTTTGTGAGGATAAGCATGTGAAGAAGCAGTGGAGTGGAAGAAAGCTTTTAGAATGACTGAAAAACAGTCTAGTGATGATTTCTCATTTATCACTAGTCTCTGTCCATGCTCTCAGGCAGGTAGTTGAATGAATGTTACTTATCCAGCACTGCTGTTAGCCATGAGCTGTGACACCCGCAGACCTCACAAGACAGCTGGAGAGTTCTGAGGATCAAAGTTGGTTGTAGCTTTACATGCAGCAACAGTGCTCTTTATGCTGCTCCAATTAACCCGTGAGCGCTTCTCATTTTCCTCCATCAGTCCTCTGCACCTCATGTGGCAAACTGGACCGACAAGCTTGCCTCTTGGTGAAAAAAACATAGCAATAACAACTGTCTTTTTTTTAACAAGCATGTGGCTACAGTAGCTGAAGGCTGGAATGAGTGACAGGAGGAGGGTGTCTGAAGCTGAAGAGCTGAGTAGCTGAGTGCCCCAGAAACTTCAGCTTTGGAGCAGCAGCAGGTGAGAAATTCCTGTATCAGAGCTGTTTGACCAGTCCAGATGATTAAACCTCCTATTTCTTCAGAGGGCTAGTATGGGAGTCTGTGGATCTGTAGTCTTTTTGTCACCACCTCATTCCCTTACAGGCCCACATGCTTGCTCAGTGTGAGTACTCCTGTCTAACACAGTATGCCTAAGCAAGAGGATATTTTTACCTGCCCTATAACCTACCTCTCTTTGCTTTCCTGCCTGGAAAGGGAACACAGGGCTGCGTGGCACAAGCAGAACAGGTACTTCTGCATGAAGAATCATAGAATGTGTACTTGTTTCTCAGTAACTTGTCAGTCTGTGAAAAGGACTAGTATGCAGGATGCTTAGGGCTTGGGATTTTAGCGGGGGTTTAGTTTTTGGTTTGGGTTTTTTTTTTTTTGGGGGGGGGGAACGCCGTTAATCAACCAAAGGGGGTAAAAAACGACAAATTATTGACAGCTGGTTCAGCTAAGCCTTAAGATAGCTTTTGGAATGCATATGCCTCCTCCCATCGCTAACTCCTTCACAGTTTGGCTGCTCTGGCTTCACTGCAGAAGCAGAAACCCGAACCCTGTCCCTAAACCCCTGACCGTGGGCCGGGGTTAGAGTCCGGGGTAACGGCGGACGCCCCGCCAAGCCCACCCGGTGCCCAGGGGGTACCGCACCGGGTGGATGCTGTAAGCTGTGAACCTGGAAGGTGCGGAGGCTCCCGCTCCTTTTCAAATCTAGGCTTTACTGCTGCGGCAATGGCAGGAAGTAGCACCTGCGACCAGCAATGCCCAAATCAAAGCCTTTTAGAACAAAGCGAAGTCAAAGAATGAGGTTGTCGCAGGTGCGGTTTTCTTTGCGGACACTTGGCTTCCCCTCAAACCCAGA
>NW_009936494.1:0-829 GCF_000696875.1 Nestor notabilis
GGGGAGGCGCGGGCGTCGCTTTGCATAAAGCAATATTTCGTGTGGGAGCATTTGCATGTTGCGGAGTGATTAGTGGGTTTGAAAAGCCAGCCCCGGCGGAGCCGCATTTCCCGCTCTGGGGAAGGCGCAGGGAGGAAGTGTTTTGCTGGAAGATGATGACAGAGGTCAGGCTTTGCTAATGGGCCAGTGAAGAGCAGTGGAGGCGAGGCAGAGACTAAGGCGCACAGACATTAATACTCTTGAACCATCACCAATCAGCATAGGTGTGCTCTGTCTCTCTCTCTCCCCACTTCACTCACACACTCTTTTATCTCTCACTCTCCAGTCACTGACAGCCCATTTTATTGTCAATCTCTGTCTCCTTCCCAGGAATTCGAGATCACACAACCAGCAGCTTCAGTGGAGAAAAACTATTTTGCTGGCAACTCTTTTTAAAGCACCATCATTTCAAATCAGTGCGTTCTTAAAACTGTTGACAGGAGCTTTGACAACAAGACAGGATGCCTCATAAAGGTGAGTCTGCTCATTTCGTCTCCCAACTTCTCCCTCCTTGCATTTTAATATTTAGGCAGGGCTCTCGCTCTCTCCCCTCCTCTCTTTCTCTGTCTCGCTCCTATTTCCATTTGCATTCCGAAGAGCTTCCCAGGGAACTTTCCAGCCCAGGAGCTCACAAACTTTCTGCCTTTCACATGAGCCCGTGTCCTCTGGAATAGCTAAAGCATCTGACGCGGAAAGCAATGCCAGCAGCACTCATTCCCACGCAGCATTCGCTGGGCAGGGAGACAGACCACCAGCGCCGGTGTCCGTGCTGCTGGTGCTGCCGGTGCCC
>NW_009936495.1:0-217 GCF_000696875.1 Nestor notabilis
GCCGGCTCCTGGGCTGCCAGAGTTTGGACGGGCAGAGCTCCAGAATGAACGTCTGAGGCATCCCCTTGGCGCTCCCATGCGTTTTGCAGTGCTGAATGTGCCGGGGACAACGTAAGCACGTTCACCCCGTGTCACAAAAAGCCCGCGGTGCTGGAGCCGGGTCTGGCTGTTCTGCGTTACCCGAAGGTAAAGCGACGCAGACTGAGCGGCGGGGAAA
>NW_009936495.1:339-17265 GCF_000696875.1 Nestor notabilis
CCTGCTGCTACAGCCTCGGGCTTCGAATAGGTAACCCCAGAGAGATGTTAAAGTAGGGAGGGTGCTACTGGAAACAGATTCTGTTACTGTTCTTTCTCTTTGGGCATCAGTGAGTTGCCCGCTGCCGGGACTGGTCTGTGTTCGCTCTGGGAAAGTAATGCTGGAAAACAATACGCTGGTTAGTAAGAAAATAAACATTCCTAGCATAGCAAAATATTTTTGTACTTTATTTTACAGTGTTTATAACACTGCATTTTTGTATGAGTGTCAACGTGAATTGTAGTTAGTACAATTTCCGTTAGTTAATGAAAATGTAAGTTGACTGCTTGGTGTGTGCGTATTTTGGTCCCATCATTCAATATAACGGTTGTAAATGTTACACAGTGGCAGGTGCTCGCTCATGCTCGCTACTGCCTCAGTTTTTCAGTCCATTACACTCAGTTGTGTCGCTGCGCCTTTAGATCTCACTTAAAAATGCACTGAAATCCATTCAGTGACTCGTATTAATTTCAGTAAGTTTTGCATGGGTGTCGTGGAAACAGACCAATCTACTTCAGTTGTAGGCAACAGCCTCCCACAAATGCCTTACTGCCTCCCCGTCTTATACGTGAAGAAGTTCAGCTGCTGGTGGCCTTCAGTTTTCCCTCCATGTTAAAAATAGATTTCCAAAAGATGGATCGCTTTTTTGTGAGTCTGGTTGCTGGTAGAGTGCAATGGCTCCAGCATCCGTGGTTTTCTGGCCAGATGTGCTGCCGTGAACAGAAAACAGGGAAAACAGGACACTGCTCTGAAAGGCAAAGTTGGAAACAAGATTACATTATTTCCTTACAGATCTGAGCACTGAGACCTTCAAAGAGTACATCACTGTGTTTTTCAGAAAGATAAACTTGGGAACATCCAGATATGTATCCATTCTAATCTACTAACTAAATACCAAGTCTTCTAAAATGTCATTTTCTAACTTCTCTGCAACCATACAGACAAGTAACACTGAAGCTCGGATGGCCGTTGAATTGCCTGATTCCAGAAACCAAGAAGAAAAATGCTGAATATGCATTCAGGAACACTAAAGGTAGCACTTTTCAGCCCTTCAACCTTTTATCCCTTTTTTCCTTTAGTTCTAGTGTATTTTGGTGGGGTTTCACTTTTTGGGTTTGTTTGTTTGATTGATTTTTTCCTCTTTTTTTCCCCCTTGGAAGTTCTCTGCAGGCAATATATTTCAGGTGAGAGCAGAATTTGAAGTCCAGCTTTTAATTATGCAGTTCCTCAAACCATTCAAATGTGTCTCATTTTTGCTTCCATCATCTTTTGATCTGTTATTATTTAATTTCAGTAAGTTGATTGTTGCTGCTAGAAATGCCAAATTATATTGATGGACTTTGGTTTATAGTTAAGCATATAGTCTTTCATTTACGATGACTTGTACTGTTCTTGTAAAATGTCTGGCTCGGTGTCCTTGGGCTTGTCAGGCTGAGCAGCGTGCTTGTGCTCAGCCACAGTTCTCCTCCTATGACTGGATAAATATATTAGTTAGACAGATTTAGCACACCAAAACTGTCCAGCAGACTTCAGCTTTCATGCCAAACTGGTCTAGGCAAGCGAGTGGGTTTACACATGTAAGTAGCCCTAAACAATACAAAAAAGATCTGTCAGTCAACCATGTAAAATTATTTGAATGCCTAGAGGCTCCAACAAGTAACATCTGGTGGATTTAAATGAATAAATTTGAGAGACTATTGCCCACAGCAGAATGCCACACTCCTTCACAGTTTGCCATTTTCATAGTAGAACAGGACATGTGTTTGTGTCTCTCCTACCCCAATTCATAGTCTGTTATCTCAGTACAAACTAACCTCACCTCTAACATAAACATTCCTTGCAGCAATCTCTGGCCAGGAGGCAGAGCTTAAACCTGGGAAGCCGTACTGTCTTAAAGCATTTTAACTAATTCTATCAAAGCACCTCTCTGAGAGCCATAGCATTTGCAAAGTTGAGATCTGAGAAACAAATTCTGAGCTTGCCTGTATGTTCTATAATCCTATGGGATCAGGAAGGAGGTCCAGATTCCGGAAGATTCTTTTTCCATCAGTTCCACCAGGACAGAAGTGAAATGGAGATATTGGTGGTTGTCTTGGGTCTAAGACTCAGATCCGAGTATTCAAAAGTAAAACCTGGCCTTTGGTCCAAGAGCACATCAGACTGTGTAAATGGCTTGTGTGCAAGACACTTAAAATTACATTTCAGACAATAAACTGTTTCTGAGAAATAGGACCTCAGAATTTAGGCTAAAGAAGTGTCACGCAGGCCTGGAGAGCAGGAAATCTATTATAGCTATGCAGCTGAACCACCAGAATGCCTAGGAGTGTCACTGATAAACAGCTTGATAAAGGACTAATGGAGCAGGATGTCTGCAGTCCATACAGCACTTACTGTGCAGGACACCTGAAGCACTGTATGTGAAGTAATGTGCAAACATATTTAAGGGTATGTAGCATAAACTGAATGCACAAGGCTGCTAATGACTAGTGCTGGCATTCATACTTGGTGCATACCTGAAGTATTTATCCACTTTAAATGCTTCACAGCTGCAAGACAGAGATAATAACTCATAAGAAAGTGCAGGATACAAGAATCTGTGGACTATACAGAGAAGGGGGCTGTATCCTGGGCTTTGGAGTTTCTCAGGCTGTAGCACTGGGGGAACAACAACCGTGTTCTGCTGCCATCTGCATACAGTGCTTCTGTTGCCTACTGTTCTTGCCCTCAGATCAGAAAACCCCTCATTGCAAAGTCCAAGTCTGTGATTAAAAGTAATATAACTGGGTGAGTCAGGGAACTTGGTGGATGGCAGGGGCAGGCAGTAGAGCAGCTGGTGTGCCTGTTTCCCTGTGGAAAGGCAGCCAGACTTGAAAAGCCAAGAGGTGGGGTCTGCAGAGAGCAGACAGCAGGGTGGGTAGAACCTTGTGCAAGGAAGGTAAAAGCAGAAAATAGTCATCTGTGACAAACAGCATGTATATTGCATACAGCATGACAAACAGCATATCCCCGTGTGTCATCTGAAGGACCATTACCCTGTTTTTTCTTTTTGCTTCAGAATGAAATAAGCAGTATTGCTTTTTCTAGTGATGAAAGAATGCATCTATATGTAAGAAAGTAAATGGACGGAATTGCATCTGTATTTTTTAAAAGGTACAAATAAATTTTTAACATAAAAGTATACTTCCCATTGACCTTGCTGAGCCTTATTTTCCTCTGAAAGTACTCAGTATTAGCAAGCGTTGCTTAACAAAAATAAATTTGGTACAATCTGGTCCACAAAATTAATATGATTTACTAATGTTTCCAAGAAAAGCAGTATGTACCTATGCACTGCAAAATTGGTAAGTCCATATTAATAGATACAGACTTCTTGGTGGTAATAAGGTCATTTAACAAATTGGTCCCTCCCCTTTGTTACCCACAGAGAGAGCACTCAGGAATGCTGTACTTCCGTAGCAGAAAGTATTGGCAGGTAGCAAAGGACACATTCCTTCTCTCTAATCTTTCAGTCTTCCTTTCCTGCATAATAAAGAGCCTCCCAGACACCTTCTCTGAAGTATTCTTTCTATGAGGCTGAAAGAACAACCAAAAAGATTGAGACTGGGAAGAACGTTGGACTGAACAAACACCACTTTATAGATAACAGCCTGGATATGGAATACTCTACAGCAGGATCTATAGGACATGTAAAGTAAAGCAAGTATTACGTCGAGGGACTCCCATCTGACAGAACCTTAAAACAAAGCAGTAAGTTTCAATAATTTAGAACATCAATGAAAGTCTAGTATGTGAAGAGTGCTGTTCTACAAGACTGTTTTAACTTTTTAACATGAAGCACCACAAAAAGTCGAATAATATTTAAGCATAATTTTCCTGTTCACTCTGTTTGTTCACTGGTGTCTTCTGATGTTTATTCATTTCCTGTTTACGTGAAGAGTAATATCTCTAACTGCAAACTCTAAGCCTCATCTCCAGTTGAAATTTGAAATGTTTAATTAAGTATGAGCACTGTCCAAAAGAAATAACCTTTATGTGTGTCTATGTATGGATCCAAATCACAATTTACTGGGATACATTACAACTGTCCACTGCATAGAATTAAGGTTACTGGAGGTTGTTGTCACAGAATGTCCACTGACCAGTTTAAAAATAGCCATGGAAGAATGAGATGAAGAATGGTTCCATGACCATACCTTAGAAAGCTTCCAAACACACAGCAAGGCAGTGAGGAGCACAAGTGAGCCTCAGAGGTCTTGGAAATGCTTGTGACATTTTCCTCAATTTTTTTAAAGATGCTCATTCTGAAAAGACATACAGTGAGTTAGGCAGCAGTGGGAGCTTTAAAGGGGTTTGATTAGTGCATGCTTATAAGGCTTGGAAGACCCTAGCTTTTTATTAGATCTGGTTGGCTTAGTCACTAATTACAGGTTTCTCTTGAGCAGCAGATAAAATCTATGCATAATGTTTATGATTACCAGGCGAATGACAGCACATGCTGCCTGGCCTAACAAAGTACGTGGCTTGACTACAGAAATAGTAGTTTGATTTGTAATATGGTATGGGGAATGTAACATAAAATTATATATCATTTGCACAGCATGCCTTTCTATTTATCATCACTAAATAGTCAGCTATCATAGCCATGTGGAGACTAGTGGTAAAGATCAGGGGGCTGAGTATGAAATTCAAGGACTTCAGAAAGGTTAGAAACCTGCTGTCATAATAGTGAATTTAAAAATTTTTACAGTTGAGGATTTTTTTGCTTTGGAGTCAAGAGTTCTTAGAAAGTTTGTAGCAATTATTTGAAAAACGCCCTTCATGGCAAAGTGAAGAAGAAGCAAACAGCACCAGATAATTTACTGTGATGCCTGTACAAAGCACTTGTGTAATGTTTTAGCGGCTCTGTATTTTTCTTTCCTAAATCATGTCCCAGATTAGATAATACAAATATGTTCCTTCCTTAGAAACAAGTTTCTTTTTCTATTCAGCTTGCAGCTGTGAATTAAAAAAAAAAAAAGGAAAGAAGAAAGAAAAATCTGATTGTTTTGGGAAAGTTTTATTCTCCCAGAAAACCATTCAGTTTATTTTTTATTGTTGCAGCGATTGTAGACCCTAATTTTGTTTAAGGTGTAAACCATTATGTGGGTTTATATTTGAAATCTAAAATGTACTTTCCTCTAATTAAACACTATATCTGAAAAGGCTTGATAATAATGAGGAAGAGTACGTTTGAAGATCGTATAGATAGATAACTGAAGATATCAAGCTGAAATCTGTCTTTGAAGTTAGCCCTGCTCTGAGTTTGGATGAAATGACCTCTAAAGATCCCAACCTAATTAAATTTTCCTGTGGTTCCATGACTGAGTTTGATTCAAGTGTCATCCTAAAGAACTGTGAGGAGGCTCTGTCTGAGGCCAGCACAGACATTCAAAACCTGCCTGAGAACATTTTATCCTGACATGGCACTGGGGGACATGAGGAGGTGGACCAGGACTGTGGCAAGCTCTGCAAAGCTCTCTGTCCTCATGGTGGTCAAATGTCTGGTAAGACAGAGCATGTTTCTTAATGTTTCTTGTAACCTCCCATGTAACACTCTCCAAGGAACCACTATTGTACCGTGTTGTCTAACTAATTTGTGTATTGCTGAATGATCTTCAAAGTGGGACAAAGAAGTAAAGAAAATTGCAGGGGGGCAATTTCATTGTATAAAAAAAAGAAATCTCTGCTTATAAAACAGGAAGCAATACATAATAAGGTGTGCTTTTGAAGTACACACTGAACTATAAGCATTTTTCACTCACCAACATTGCTGATAATCAAACCCATAAAAATTGGAAAATCCATATCTGCAGAGCAGTTGATTCAGCATTGGTCAAAACTGGGAAGAACATAAATTCTAGAGAAGCTTCAAGATCTTGCCAAGCTTTATTGTCTGGAACTCAGATTTGTTGTTCTTATGGTTATGTTTACCTTCGTTTCTGCAGCCAGTCTTGACAAAGACACAAGAAGGCAGATACAAAAACATGTCTCAGAAATAATTGTGCACCAACACTCCTTGGATTGTTCTGGTTTGGTTTCTTTTTTCCCCTAATATGAATTTATAACAATATTAAAAAGATTTCCTGTGAGGCTTTTTCTTTATTCTTCTACCACTGACCATCTGTCTACCTTTTGTGAGGGCACATCAAATTGAAAATAGTTTAAATGTTCTTTGTATCATAGACTTAATATGTGAAATAGTGTTAAATTCAGGGCCAAATTTGAGTCTGCTGCTGGTAAAATCATCTACAGGCTCTGTTGAGGTGTTAACACTGAAAGAGACTCACTGGTTGCCAGTGCCAGAAATTATATTAGACAAAATTTACATGGGCAGATTGCTTGGATAGGAAAGTATGCATGTGGGACAATGTGCTTTTTTAGAAGATTATTAGGAAGAAGTCCAGTTACAATCCGAAAGCTGTAAGATACATTGCTCGCATCAATGACAATAAATTAAATTGTGTCTTCAGAGGCAGAAAAAATCAAATCATTGGTCTTAAGAAAGAAACTAATAGGTTATTTTAATGAACATTTTTAACAAATGTTTACATGTATATCTGTATCAACATCCTACGTAAGGATAAGATATGCATGTTTCTCTGGAGATAGTTTTTTGTGTACTTATGGTATGTACACTTTGTTGCTCTCCAAGACTATCAGGAGCAATATGGCTCACAACCCTTACTTCAGAGAGAAAACCTTGGACTTCAGTCAGCTCCAGCACCGTAATGATCTCAAACTTTAAATAGGTTTCCCCGCTTACAGCAAAGGGCAGTAACAAGCATTAATGAGTTTTATTTTGCATTTAGTAAAATCAGTTTTCAACCCATACATTGCACAGTGCCCAGCCTCTTCCAATCACTTTAAAAATCAGTTAGGTTAAATGGCTTTGTGTATTCTGACAACAAATTAAATGCCTAATGGGCAGTTTTGCACTCATGATTAGTTGTTCAATGGCATCATTCCCTGGGAGAGCTAGTCACATCATGTTTGTAAAAATAAGCAGCTATGCGCACGCGCGCACACACACACACACATATATACACACAAACACACACATGTATATGTACATGTACACGCACAGAAAGATAAAGCAATAGATGCTCAGTTTAGTTCTTTCAAAACTGGGGTCTGGTCAATACTGTGGTTTTTGACCTGAGATCACTTACCAAATAATACAATCAATAGCACCATCAGTTTTATTTAAATGCCAAAAATGCTGATTCAATATCTGCAGTCAATAATACACAGACATAATAAATGTTTTGAGAGGGAATGATTATGTTTACAATACAGCATTTGAAGGATTTGAGCATATGCTATGAAAAGGTGCTTTGAAAATTTATAGTTTTGAGGATTTTAAAAAGAATGAGTGATTTTTCCTTTACATTAGAAAATTAAATTCATTACATACCTATATACAACCAGCAATGTTAACTTCCCAAAAGGGATTTTAAACTTCCCAAGTACTTGAAGTTTGCTCTTCTGAATACAAAGATTAATTTTAAAGTCGGGTTCATTCTGAAAAGCTTTCGTTCTCTGTATAATGGTAACAATATTCAAACTAATTTCTTTTCATGTCATTATTAATGTTCCTTATAACCATTTCTCGGGATAAATTAGGCAGACCTCCTTTGCAGTTTTGGATATTTGTTGTATTTGCCTGCTTTTATGTCTAAAGGTAACCTTCCTCCTGGTTTTTTTTATGTTAGGGGAAAAAAAAAAAAAGAAAAGATCTTTGCAACTTCTGTCTCCTAAGACTTGATTCCCTGTAAGGGGAAGTAGATAAAAGCAATCAGTACAAGAATTACTAAAATAAAAAGCACAGTCGAGGAAATCATGAAATTACATACTCTTGTTAATATCCAAATCCTAGCTTAAAAAATTAGTGTTCCATGAGTGAGAATATTACTGCAGCTAACTTGTGGTTTTCTATTGCATGATCAGTGTTAATGATAACTGAAGAGTATGCTGGTCCTGCTTTGAAATGTGCATTTTATTTCAATGTGTTCTTGCAACTGCCTAATTTTAGTGAGGTTATTTATATTTTCATCTTGTAATCTTCCCAAAATTTTGTATTAATTTTCCTTTCAGTAAAGTAAACGTTTTCTTTGTGTACCAGTGGAAAATAAAACTGGAAAACCAGTTTTTTGTTCAGCCAAAGTTTTTCATACACATACAGGATTAAAAAGACCCCACAAACCAAACCACAACAAAACACTTTCCTACTGCCTAAAGGCTGTAAACCAAAACCAGAAGACATTTTTTTTCTTTTCAGCTGGCATCTTTTATCTGGATGTCTTTAATATTCTTCTGTGCAACAGTGCCGATGCAAGTGATGGTAAAGCCTCCTACTCAAGATAATAAAAAGTACACTGCAGTAATACACAGTATGATATACAGATAACCACACTGTATCTTTTAATGGATAAAAGCTGTTTAAATGAAGTAAATTGAAAACTTCATGGATTTCTATTTATGTTTCAGAACACATTTGATTTCTATATACTCAGTGATCTGTGATTTTGTTCTTAGGTATTAATAATGAGAACTCTGAGTAAGGGAATTATAGCTAGAATGAGTGTTTAACATAACAAAAAGCTAAATTAAACCAGGCATAAGCTTTTAGGAGAGAAAGGGTTCTGTCGGTACCTAAGGCCATGCATCCATGTTCATTTAAAGGTGATCCCTGTGCCCTCAGATCAGTGAGTAGTGCAGATTTGAATAGGACTAGGTATGACTGCAGAGAGCACATACTATGGCATTTACATCTCCGTGCCTTGTGGGCATGTGGGCTGCTACTCCATATTGTCTGGTATTTTTCCTCTGCTTATCTGCAGGGCACACTGAGGAGGCTTTTGGCAGCTGTTTCCTGGGCTCTTCTGTTTCTGAGCTCAGCCCTGCAAAAAAAGCCCCTGATAAAGAACTACCTCACCATCAGGACACCGTTACCATCAGGACACCGTTACCTTTCAGCCCCATCATTTCCAGAGTGCCTTTTAGAAGCCTTTATGGTCTGCAACCTGACAGCAGCAGTACATTGGTAATGGAGCTGTGCAGCCACTAAACAGTGAGCACCATTTCCTGCTCTCCAAAAACCGCCATGTGGTAGGCAGGGAGCAGAGCTGGCAGTGCAGCCTGTGCATCTGACTGCCAGATGTCTGTCTCATAAACATCCAGACACCTACACCAGACAGTGTCTGGACCCTGAGGAAGATACTGACTGAGCACTGTAGGGTGGCCGTCAGTGAAGGGACAGCTTCCAGATGAAAGAGTCAATGCCCACACACATAAATCTGTGCTGAGTTCACAGTACTTCAGCTTTAGCTGCTGAAGTAGACAACTGACGTTTTTGACAGCTAGTTAGCCTACTGTTGACTATCATATGACAAAATAATTCAGGCAGTGACATTCACCAGTTTGAAAGCTCTTGCCCATAATCAGTGTGAGTGGCAGATACAGAAGAGATCATCCCTTGTGTTTTCTCACCCCAGTAGTATCTTGGTTATGTATATGATGTTGCCAGTAGTATCTGTTCTTCTTAAATCTAAGTCCTTCACCAGTCAGCACCCAGAAGAGGAGGCTCACTTACTCAAAAGCTAGGAACTTATTCAGACAATAACTGAATATTCTTGCATTTATTATAGTTCTCACATGTCTCTTGAAGAGCTACTCGTCCTGACAGCCTGAACCAAAACAACATTAAAATCACTCAATATTTATTGGGCTTTCTAGGTTTTCAAGATGTTGATAAAGTCACTACTTTTTCCTGTGGCCCTATAATAAAAAAAGAAGTTTTTACTTAATGCTTATTCAGATTTCAGTGATGAGTAGGGAGATTTTCAATACATAAGGGTTGATTAAAAAAAAAACAGGATGTCCCTAGAGCTCTGGGACTGTAATTAGAATTTGCAAAACCCACAATTGATCATGTAAGACAATTGTTGGAAATTGAAAGCAAGCTGAACAAAGAATGTGTATTGAATTGAACAAAGAATGTGTATTGAATTGACATGTTAGCTATTAATATTAGAAAAAGTATGTCCTCCTAAGTTAAAATTATTGAAGTCTTTTACGTAAGTGGTACTGATACTGATGCTGGTGCTTGTGGGTAATCACTAGAAGAAATAAAAAAAATAGTCTGATTTTTATGTAATTTTTATTTAACAGGACTTTAAGGACAGAATACAGTGACAGGACAATAGGTGTATTTCCTTAAAAATAGACTGTCACTTTGTAGTGCGCACAAAATATTTAAAAAAGAGTAATGTTGTTGCAGGGGGAGGAATACTTAAATTACAAACAAATCAGTCAAGTTTTATCAGTTGAGAGTTGACGTTTTATGTTGTGACAAGTCAGCTAGGAAGAAAAATTGTGTAGAGAAAATAGTTATTATTACATAATGTGATTTTTATTTTAACAATCATATAAAAATCATGTTTAAAATGATGGTTCTGCTTACTAAGATGCCACATTACCAGCATTTGATTCTCATGTGAGGAATAATTAATTCCATTAGAACACAATTTTGCTGCCTAGGCTGAGAAAATACTTGCAAATGTTACATTGTATATGAAAACCCCCTCTCAGATGTTAAAAATATGATTTGGTTAATGGGCAGACAAGAGTGCGAAAGCCTGTGTTTTGCTTTGCTTCAGAAATGTAGAAACCTGCAAATAAACCACAACTGCTTTAAAAACACACTGTGTTTATAATAAAGAACATACTTTATTATTTTTACTCATCTCCTGAGCAGATGAAGGATGGGACAGGAACTCAGGCTCTCAAGTTTTTGTGCTAGACAAGCCTCGCAATAGAATATTTTACATGATTGTAAAATCACAGAACAAAAAGCTAAAATTCCATACTCAGATAAGTGAGCTGCATTTTACATCGGAACTGTTTTTGTAAAATGTCTTCATAGGCTATTGCGTCTGACACAAACGTCGTTTCAGTATGTGGCCATATTTTGAAAACATCTCATGCTTTGATGTAGATGATGATAGGGGACTATGGGGGTGTATTTTTATTCTTTCCAGTGAGAAAGGTTAGATGCCTCTCTTCTAGGTAGCTGAACTCCATACTGCAGATTCAGGTTTCTGAAGGAGACAGCATGGTTATGCTAGGTATTCCTTTAGAGCAGGAAAGGCTAGAAAATATAAGCAAAGGGAAAAAGGAAAGGAAAAGTCTGCTTTTTCTTCTCTTGTTGCGGCAATCTGCTGATCTATTGTGCCTATCCTAGCAAGAGCTCTGCACAAGCTCCTTACTGACTCTCTTGCCGTCTTGGAACCTCTGACATCAGTGTCTATGCCTGCAACAGAGGTGCTTTGCGTACCTCTGTTCTTTAGGCAGACTGAGGAAGTAAGTCATGTACTTACTACTTGGGAATTTTTCGACTGTTTTACATTCTTCCAGACTTCCATGCTACCAGAGTTGGTTCTGCATGTTAAATCCCCCTCTGTATGGCAGGAATTCCACTGTGGACCAACAGCATGAAGAAGCCATGAGAGAGATTGCTGAAGTAGTGCTCTCAACATGTGCCCCAACACGTTGTACTACTTTTGCAGAAAAATATACGTGAATTCTTCCTTAGGGAATTTGCTGCCAAATTTGAAGATGTGTCTTTGCCATTCTGGAAGTGAGAAAGAGAGAGGAGAGATTTGGATTAAAATGTGAAAAGGCATGTGGGATTGACAAGGGGACAGAGAAACAAAACCAAGTCCTCTAGAACACTTTATGACACCAGGGTATATAACATCTTCATCAAACATTAGAATCCTTGGATTGCATTTTGCATCTTCAATCTCAGAACAGAACAAATTGCTGCTGAATGCAGTTCGGGTCTTGGTGAAAGCTGGAGAGAAAGTGTGGTGGTGATCAAGGCATCTATGGGGACTGCCTAAGAAATTTTTGTATGCCAAATATATATATATATATAGGCACATGATGAAGGCATTCATAGCCTAAGTGAAAAAGACCTGTCCTGTGCATGTTCATCAGCTGCTGGATACCTGAGATGTGGGGTTTGCCTCAGAGAAGACAGGACTGGTTTTTATCCTGCCCATGTGGCTTGTTTGGTGCATTTAAGGGTAACTGGGGCTGACCTGAAAAAAGAGGGGACGGTCATGAGGAGGTCATAAGGCTTTGGCGATACTTCTGCAGAAAGCAGGTATTGCTGTCAGATGGATATATTAACACTGGGGAAACGACTAATAAGCACATTTGAGCATCTGATAGTATGCCAAAGTAAGACATAGCTATTGAAGAAGACATCAAAATTACCACGATTTGACTAAAACAAATTTTCTCTTACTGCTCCAGACTAGCAACACACGGACATGTTTTTGCAGAAATAAGCTAAGCAGTCCTTTCCCCAGGCTCCCAGACCGAGTGTTTATAGAAGGGTGGAGAGCCTGTTCACAGCAATTGTCTCTGCTTCAGCAACAAGAACCACAGTTCCTCACACTCACTGCGCTACAGTGCTATAATTATCCCTTAGTACTTGATGACTAATTTGAAGCCAAGCACTCTTAGAGGCTGTCCAAGTAATATTTTAAGAATATTTTTAGAATATATGTTTTCTTGGTTGGAAACAAAATTAATGGAACTCTGGTAGCTCTTACTAGCTACCTGTAATACACATTCTGGGTACAAATACAGCAGCATTTAATTCCAGCGTAAGTTTATGAAAAATGCTTTAGCCTGGCTATATAGGTTGCAATTTTTGTAATTGGTAAGGGCACCTTGTGTTTCAGTTGTATATTAATCTGAAGAATTCAGTTGCTAATAAATCTCTGCCTAGAGCCTCTGTGAGAATAAATAGTATGTCTGTTTCCTAAAAAGCCATAGATTGAGGCATAAAGACACAAAATAAGAGGAGAAATTAGAATTCTTTGAGTCAACCAGTAAACAATGCATTTCCTTTTGTGCACTTTGCAGACAGTGAGGTGTGAACTACCAGCTTAATAGCCATTTTTCTCTCTAAACCCAATTAAAGTAACAATGAGCTTGTAGCAGAAAAATGACAAATTTATGGTGTACAGCACAGCGTGACAGGTCACAAATATCCTTCCACAGCTTCTAAAAGCATCAGTGTAATACTTTCCTGCAGCAGAGGCAGGACCTTTATTTTCCCAGCATACATATATTTTCCCTAGAGGATATCTATGAGTTTGATACTCCTTTCTGAATGCAAAGGAGCCAGAGTTGTTCTGAATGCAGGCTGCAGGCATGCAGCCTTTAGCAGTTTACACTCCACTGAAAGCAAAATCATGAATCTTATATTCCTTGAAAGCATTTTCTCTTCTCTGACCCAGAAGCAGGTCAGAAGGAATTTGTATCTGGATTTTGAAGCCCTGCCAAGAGCCCATTTTGGGCTATGGAAATAGCTTTCCTATGTATCAGTTTTTCTAGATACTTCGACATAATTTGATGGATTCACAGCTTCTGGGGCTGTTCTTTTAGGGAAAAGTACAGTCATCTTCATTCAGTCTCCAATATAAAGGCTTGAGGGTAAAGCATCGTAAGTAAAAATTAAACACTGATCTTTTTCACATATTACAAGGCAGTAGGAGAAGATAATTTTTGGAAGATGGTTCCACTGGTAGCTATTAAACATAAAATTTTGGTTTTAAACCTCCGGCTTAACTGATCTGCTAGAATCCAAAAGTGGAAGGATCTTATAATGCCCTGGTTCTTGTACTCTTCTGCTATGGATGTGCTATCAGCCACTGCAAGGATTAGACAGACCTTTGCACTGACCATGTGTAACATTCCTTATATTTTAATTTTCAGCTCCTGCATGAAAAGTGAAACACACAGTAAGAAAACTTACAACAAAAAATGTAAAACTAATAAATTATTTCAAGACTAATGGTATAAAAAACTGGAGAAGTTATGAAAAAATCAAAAGGAAATTAGATTATTTTTTAATTCCATTTTAATGATGTAATACGAAACGGGCAGGCTAAAAGAAAACAAGTGTTTTTTTAGTATTGCAAAATAGTTCTGTAAGGGCATATATTATCATGCAGAATTAACTTCCTTAGTTTCAAGATAATCATATTCCATTTCCTTTCAATCAAGTTATTTTTTGTATGCCACTTCTTATGAAGGTCAGGGTGAGGATCATAAAGGATATGAAAGAATTTCTGTGAGTTACTTGTACTGTGAATCTTCAAATGCCATGAAGTACTGGAGAGCTCAACATGGTGACATCAGCTATTTATTTTACCTGGCATTTCTTTTACCTACCTATGCTCTGGAGGAACTTACAAGCCAGCTAAAGACTGTATCATGACACAGTATAATCTGGAAGTATATATATATATGCATGTAGTATATAGATATCTATATATGCTATATATTATATTTTTATATAGTCAATATATATGTCTGTATAAATATATAAGCAAATTCAGAGATGGAAAACAGACTGCCTAGAAAATTAAATTAAACTAAAATTTAATCCAGGCATATTCAAATGAATGGAAACACTTCAGCATAGTCAGGAATTTCACTTCAGTTGTTCCCAGATAGGACTGGAAGGAACCACATGTTCAATCAAGTTCCTTCTTCCTACAATGACAGCCAGCCAGGCTGCAAAGTATTAGTTCAGAGCTCCACAACTGCTTCACAAACCTGCTCCACAAACCCACATATGCTTCCATATACCTCATCTCTACCTGCTGCTGCCAGTAGTGTTGCATATCTGATTAGCTTGGATTTGCACAGAGCAATCAGATATATTGATATAAGTATTCATGAACTGTTAGGGGAAATTTGGGGTTTAGTCTTATATATTTCATTATCACATATTCGATTTATTTTTCCCATGCTCCTTCCTTACCTTTTGCTTTTCAAATACATTTGGGAAATACAGAAATTGAGTGTCTTGTAGTATAAAGCTTAGCTTTTAAGCTTTCAACCTGGCTTCCTTTCCACTGTCTCCAGTATCTGCAAATGTGCAAAATGGAAAGTATGATTTATACAAACTAACTGCCACATTTATTTAAGTCCAGTTCATTTCAGATAAGCGGCACTGTCAGACATGAAGCAAGCAAGCAGATAAGTATTGACCTGAAGCTAGACAGCTACCTAGTTAGACACCTGTGCAGTGTAGTCTAATACCCATATCTGAAAAATCACAGCCTCATGCTTGCAAGCTCACAAAGGAACCCAGCATGTTAAAAGTTATGTGAAATCTTAAAAAATTATGTGCAGTAAAAAAGTGTATTCCATATGGCCCTTGTACATTTATTTAATGCCTGAAAATACATTAGATGATTTAATTTTAAAAACAAGCAAGAAAACTGTATCTGAGAATTGTATTTCTACAGCAAAGAAACATTTCATCCATGGAGGATACAGGAAAATGAGGTTCAAATGAAATACCTAATGGTGCAAGTCTTCATGCAAAGTAATCTATTAATGGACAAGAATCTCAGCTGGTATTCATCTGAGATATTTCCAGTTGCAGATTATCTGGGTGTTAGTTACAAGTATTAACCCCTCAAACAGTGTTATACTCAGAAAAGCTATAATATACAACCCTGGTTTGTCGAATATTCATTTTCTCAAGACTTTCTGGACAGATTTTTGTCATTTCACAAGTATGAAAATTTTTCTTTCCCACTCATTTCTCTTCCCCACCTGTCAGATTTACAAACTCCATCTGGAATCTGAAAAGAGCAAGCTGTTCATTCCCTTCACTCCCCTTTCTAATAAGGACTTTGCAGACGGAGCTAAGCTGACAATTTAGATGATGTAGAAGGAAAGGTGCAGTTCAGATCATTCTTCCATAGCTGTATTGATACTGTAACACAGAAGTAAAAAAAAAAAAAATATTTGGCATTAAAGTATGTGTGTGCGACTCCACAGCATGCAAAGGTGTAGATTCAGAGTAACAGGACGTCACACTTTACAATAGTATTTTTCCTGACCATAACCTCTGTAGGTTGGTTTATTAGTGTATCTCATTTTACCACATTCTCAAGATGCCTACAGGTATTGAAGCAGCAGGTATTTCTTTATCTGCAACAGAAAGAAAATGTTACTGTATGGCTTCAACAATACAGGAGTGATTTAGGAAACTAAGATGCCTTTCTTCCGGGAAAAATATACCCTTCTTCATCTGTCCATATAGCACTGTTGGAATATTTATCTGACATTTGAGCTCTACGGTGAGTAGAAATACTGCAATCAATATTTAATTGTGAGAAAAAGTTCTGCTTTGTGAAATCACAAAATAAATAGGAAAGATGGCTGTCATCTTGAATGGCAAGCTCATAGCAGCTAGGCTCTTTTGGGAAACTGCCAAACATCAGTTACCTCCCACATACATCACTGCAGTTCTAACATTAAAAAACAGACATTAAAATTATGTAAATATAACCAATTTTCTGAGATACAACAAGTATTAACAGTTTCACATTCATTCATTTAAAAGCATATTGGAAAAATAAATCCAATCTGTACTGACATCTGTTATTTTACAGTTTTTCTGTTAATGCATTACAACTATAAAGTGGATTTTCCTTTCTGAAAACTACTGAAAACTGTAAATATACTTTTATTTATTAGAGAAAGCAATAGCAAAATAGTTTACAGAGGTGAGATAAGAGGTAAGTAGGAGATACTCTCTTTACTGTGTTTGGTGTATATCTGTGGGCAGAATGAACATAAGGGACCATATCACAAATGTCTGATCATGACAAAAACAATAAAAGATATTAATAATTAAATTCTATAGTCTGTGTTTCCATAATGTGAACAAAGGTGATTTTACATACTATAAGCACAGAGAGGCATATAAGAGACATACACCTGGGTCGGCACAACCCCAGGCAC
>NW_009936496.1:0-7754 GCF_000696875.1 Nestor notabilis
TGCCCATGTCACCGACAAAGATGTTGAACAATTATTAGAATTTGGAAGTAACAGGAACTGAATGACTATCAGCAAGGTATGGACGTAAAGGAGGCTAAATAAAGGAGGAGATCAGCAACAGGTGTGAAAAATTGTGCTCTTCTGCATTAACCAAGGACCTGACAGCAAGACCTCAGGTGTTCAGACATGAATCACAGAATCAACCAGGCTGGAAAAGACCTTTAAGATCATCAGGTCCAACCATTCCCAGCAGTGCCAAGGCCACCACTAACCCCTGGCACTGAGGCCTCGGCTCCACGGGCTGTGAACACTTGCAGGGACGGTGACTCCAGCCCTGCCCTGGGCAGCCTGTTCCAATGCCTGAGCACCCTCTGGGCAAGGAATTGTTCCTCAGCTCCAGTCTAAGCATCGCTGCTGTATAGACAGGGGAGCCCATCCCTTCCTCCAAGGGCGGGGTGTACAGCATTGCCTGCAGCCCACAGCAGCCATGGAGCTGCTGCTGCTGGCTCCCACAGGAGCATCCACAGGACACCGCAGCGCACACTCCCCACACCAGATCTGGAGGCGAATCTCTATCCGTGCTCAACAGGGAAATGTTATTTTAGTCATAATACAGTGTGTTGGAATAAATTCCTGTCTTTTTATTCTCAATCAGTGTGTGATTCATTAAAATTGGAACCCTGCTCAGCCTTAGCTTTAGCTGACTTACAAAATGGTCCGTATTACCACTCAGAGGATTTGCCAATGCAATACAAATTTGCCCCTGTTCTGCACTGTCAAGCTACTCCAGGCAGTTTGTGCACTGTTCCAAGGACAGATGTGCAGAGAAGATGCTGCTGTACCATTTTTCTGGACAGCAGCAGGGAGTGCTACCCTTTCAAAACTCTTTTCCCTGCCACTCCTTCTCCTCTCCTATTTAATGTTTCCACCTTTCCAAAAGGATCCCTTAAAAAACCCCAACAAAATGACACTGTACTGGATCAATAGTTCTCAGAGCTGCAACATATACTCATTTTTTAGAAAAGTCTTCATATTGCTAGCAGTGTACCTAGTGTAGCGACAAGAAAACCCCTGGGAAATCTGCCACCGCTTTCACAGAAGGAAGAAGTAAGGATGTTCAGCCTTGGCAATGAATTACCAGCAAATAAACCTGTCAGAAATCTAAACACTCAGTTCATTTTCTCAGGCTGTCCCCACAATTCTTTCATGGCCAGAGGTAAGTCACATCACTACCAGGCACCGCAATCCCAAAGCACCCAATATCCAGCGGGAGAGGCACAGTTTGTATTTGTATACAGCTTTCCGGGTTAATTACTCTGACCAGTGGCCTCTGTTTGGCCCCTGTTTCCAAAGTGGGCTGAAAGGCCCCACCACAGAATAGAAGATAAGGCTACAGAAAGACACAACTTGAAAACATTACGAGTGGGCTGGATTAGAAACCAGGGCTTTGATAAGCAACTCCAACATTTAGGGACTGCTGGTACTCAAAATATAAATGCTACTTCAGCTGTCATTAAAAGTCCTAGGGACAACTATACTCCTGCAGCTGGAAAAACAGAGGGACATGTGGCTGTTCCAAGCAGCTGGGTGCCAGCTCTTGTCTAAGTCCAGATGACAGAGCGTTAGTTCCCGTGCCTGGCTTGAGGTGCTCGGAGCGTGCCAGCTCACAACAGGAAAGCAAACACATCATTAGCAACAACCACAACGGGAAGAGAGAACTCGAGGGAATGTCATTCTGCCACTGCACAGGCGCACTCCTTGCTGTAGCTTCTGTTGTGCTGGTCCTCCTGTCCTGGGAGGGACGCAGCTGCGAAAGCACAGAGAGCAGCAACGGAAGCAGCCAGGAGGATGGACAGGCCATCAAACATGGAATGCTGGAATAGAGACCTGAATAAGGAGCATTGCAGCAGGGGTCTCAGACACTGAGTGGGAAGGAGAAGGAGAAAAGAGAGAGAGGGCCATGGGAAGCAGGTCCACAGCCACAGCCGCCCTTTGCACAGCACACGGGCAGCTCATCATCACAGAATGCTGTAGATTCGAATTTTCCAAGGCTTCACAAAGCAAATCAACAGCCAGTGGAAGAAAAGAAGTCCATCAAAGGCTAGTAACATAAAGATTGGCACTGTGGCTCAGGAAGTCCCTGAGCAGCAAACAGCTGCAGCTGGACAAAGAGCACCAGGAACTGACCCCACATGTTTGCTCAATAGAATCATAACAGAGTCATGGACTGGTTTGGGTTGAAGGGACCTTAAAGCTCATCCATTTCCAACCCCTGCCACAGGCAGGGACACCTTCCACTAGAGCAGGTTGCTCCAAGCCCCTGTGTCCAACCTGGCCTTGAACACTGCCAGGGATGGGGCAGCCACAGCTCCTCTGGGCACCCTGTGCCAGCGCCTCAGCACCCTCACAGGGAAGAGCTTCTGCCTCAGACCTCATCTCAATCTCCCCTCTGGCAGCGTCAAGCCATTCCCCTTGTCCTGTCCCTACAGGCCCTTGTCCAAAGCCAACAGGTTTCTTTGACTTCTACTATTGCCATCTATGAGGGAAAGATACTAGATGTGACCTGAGACATCCTTTTTTGAATCAATGCCAACAGCTTTTTACACAGGGAAATAAAGATGTATTTTGAAACAATTAGTTACCTCCCCCCCCAACCTCCCAACCTCAAATTCATTATTTTAAACTCAAGCTTGAGATTTTTGACTGTTTCAGGTTGAGCAGTAACATTACATTCACCACCTGCCTGCACACTGTCTAGCCCAATTCCCTCACTCTCCAACAGCATCCCCTGAACCATGTCAACTCTGACAGCGCCGTGGGCCCTATCAAATATACCAGAGAGCAACTGCTCCGTGCCCAAAGCCCATGCCTCTCACAGAGCAGTGACCCACCGGGGTGAGCTTGCAGACATGGGGAGCTGAGGGGGCTCAGGAGCTTCTGGGCACATTCAGCTTCACAGCTACAACTGCCTGGAGACTGGCTTGGACATAGGCAGCCAGCCCCATGCTCTGCAGCACACCATTCCCTGCAGCCAAACTCCACAGAACAGCTTTAAATCACACAGTGCAGGACAGCAAGGGACTGTGAAAATCTTTAGTTGGCTTCAAAAGCAATAAGGATCTGTCAAATTCTCTGACCGGAAGGTGGAGTACTTTTTTTAAATATATATACATGCTTTACCTTTTGCCAAGTAAAAGTGGTATTTGCATTACAATGGCATGATCTAAAACTCAAGAGAACCAAACTATGCTAATGTATCAATAATAAATCATTTTGCTGGTGTTCTACCCATGTCACCACTTAACTGCTGGAAACAAGCAGCCAAGCAAGTGCGGGGCAGCACCGTTCCAAACCCTGCAGCATCCCCTGCATGGCTGATGGCCCTGTCCCAGACCTTGCAATGACTTCACAGGGTCGGCTCTGACCAGCAATGGAAGTACAGACAGCATTCCCGGTACCTCTAATTGCAACATCCACTGATGGTGGATGTTCAGGCAGCGACGAGCTCATGCACGCTTCCACCTCCTGGGTTACTGCACGCTGATGAGCTCATGCAGAAGAGAAGCGGGCTTACACCCAGCACAAGGGATGCTGAGGGCAAACACAAACAACAAAAGCACCTCTACGTTTTTCCAGGCTGGCTCTTCAGCTGTCGTCAACAATGCACTGGGAGCATCTCTGTTGTGTTCAGGGGAGGGAGCATGCACAGGGTCATCCGAGGTTTCCTGGAGGGGGGAAGCAGGGTGAACTGACACTGCTTCACATGGCCAGACGAGGGGATTCCTATAGAGAGAACTGCAGGAGCAGGATGGAGCTGCCCTGACTCCAGCTGCAGCACATCGTCCCGCAGGTCTCAGTGGGGTCCCATCTCAGAGGTGAGCCCTGGACACTGGTGCTGTGTGCCCACCCTGATGCCCCCTTTTTTACCAGGAGCCTTGGGAAACTAGGCTTTGTGGAACAGATCTGCTGGAGCATGACATGAAACAGAGCAGCCACATGAGCAGAGGGCTTTGGTCTGCAAGCAATCAGCACACGTTTCCACTTGAACTCTGTGGGGCCTCTCCGGGAAGGTGCAGCCCTTGCCCATGAGGGCACATGTTACGGTGGCAGCAGTGCTCAGGAGCTGCAAAAAGACCCCAAGTCCCACCTGAGGAATTCAAACCAGATGTCAACCACACAGGCACATCCCATCACAAATCACCCATCCCATGAACTTCTCCTCTGAAAGCATTCTGGGTGGTGATTTGCTATGTTGTCTTATCAGAAAGCAGCTCTTCAGATAAATATGGCAAGAGGGGAGTGCTGTGGGGTCCTGCCAGGGTATAAATCTCACTGTAACGTCAGCCTTAGTCCCACGGGGCCGGGAGATGATGTGTCCCATGTGGAGCAAGCAGTGTGCCTGGATCCCTTCCAGAACACAGACGCAGCAGCATCTGTGTCGGAGGGAGCGGATCTCATTCTCCGGGCAGCTGGCCCGTGGAGCCGTCCGGCACAGGGGTTCCATCACTGCAAGAGGGCTGCATCCCTGCCTGCTCAGACATGGCACCCAGCCTGGTCCCGCGCAGCACCAGCACGGATCCCCAGCCCCTGCCCACCATCACAAAGCATTTCCTATCACAGACCCAAAACCCAGGGATGAGGGCCCCAATGCATTCCATGATGCCCCTACAAGCCTTTGGTCACTTCACCAGCTGAAAGCACGCAGCTTCCTAATGGAAAGCAGACCTGCCTCTGGGCCAGGCACACGCCACAGACCGGGAGCCTTGCCATCCAAGTTAAGCGTCTTATTTTTGGCCTCCCCTCCCCTGGAGAGCTCCCCAGCGAGCCTGCAGGACCCCAGCATCCTCAGCTCTGGAGGCCACTGCTTTTTTCTGCTCTCCATAGTGACACAACCCTCTCCAATGATCAAATCAGTCTAAAATTGCTCTCCCTAATACCTGCATCATTAAGTGTTCGTTTAAGGATTTATGTACTTTAACCAACAGGAACACAAAAGGACACTGCCTCCCCAACTCCCTCCGCTCTCACCCCACCACAGGGTCTGTTTCTGCCTCTCCAAGAGCAGATCCTTCAGAGGCCGCAGCTCACAGAATCACAGAATCAACCACGTTGGAAAAGACCTTACAGCTCATCAGGTCCAACCATTCCCAGCAGTGCCAAGGCCACCACTAACCCCTGGCACTGAGGCCTCGGCTCCACGGGCTGTGAACACTTGCAGGGACGGTGACTCCAGCCCTGCCCTGGGCAGCCTGTTCCAATGCCTGAGCACCCTCTGGGCAAGGAATTGTTCCTCAGCTCCAGCTAAACCTGCCCTGGGGCAGCTTGAGGCCGGTTCCTCTTGTGCCATCCCTTGTTCCTTGGGAGCAGAGACCAGCCCCCTCCTGGCTCCATCCTCCTGTCAGGCAGTTGCAGAGAGCGATCAGGTCCCCCCTGAGCCTTCTCTTCTCCACACTAAACCCCCAGGTCCCTCAGCCCTTCCCCATCACACTTGTGCTCCAGGCCTTGCACCAGCTCCGGCGCCCTTCTCTGGACCCGCTCCAGCACCTCAATGTCTCTCTTGTAGTGAGGGGCCCAGAACTGAACACAGGGTTCAGGGCTTGGGGGCTGTGGGTGACAGCACCAGCAGGTTAAATGAAGTTTGGGTTATCACCTTACACCATGCCAGATGGGTACTTTTCCCCTCACTTATCTTCAGCTTCCCTTACAAATGGGACAGTCTAACAGCCCAGTCAAAGCAGGTTTCAGTTACAGATAGCTGTTACCAGCTCCTCAGTCAGAGGCCATGGAAGCATCACGACTGAGGCTGCTGAGCCTTGCCAAGTACCTGTTTACTCGGCAGGATGAGCCGGTCAAAGCAGACATGGAATGAATGGGACGGATTTCATGGTATGATATGGGAGAGCTCTGCTTTTTTTTTTTTTTCAAACATGGTAAGTTATATACGGGCTGAAGAAAAGAAAGGGAGGGAGAATGCAGAGGAATGGGAGTATGAGATGATGAACCACATGTGCCGTGGGGAATTCAAAACTGGCAGCTCATTTGCATGGGAAGTGAGAACAAACATCGCTCCTTCCTATTCTGGAGGAAGCACTCCTGAGACATCACTGATTGAAAACACCAGGCATAGCAAGCTTCCTCATCCACCCACCTATGCAAACAGCTTCAGTGTATCTCCTGGGAAGCCTAGCAGCATCAATTCTAGGACAAGAAGCTCTGGCGAAGCTCGTGATTTTAGACTGTAGTGATGTTCTATCTACCTGTAAAACATGTGGATGTATAAAACATGCATGGCTTTGTTGGTATACCTAACAGCATAACTGCTTCTAATTCCATGCACATCTGATTTTCACATGTTCAACATTTAAGATGCTCAGAGTTGAACAGAAATTGCAAAGGGCATTTCCTTTGAAATGAGGCACCTGTGAAGTGCTCAACCCTGAGCACCCCATATTCTGTCATCCCCCCCTTTCTTGGATGTGTGTTGTATTGCACCATGCCTCCAGGCTCGAGTCCTGCTCCATCATGTGCCTGTTCTGTTATGACAAGTGTACACACGCAAAACAAGACTCAGATCCAGGAGAGGTTTCCCTGAAACAGATGTTTTCCCAGCTGCAGAAAGAAAAGCCTTGAAGGAGCAAACCTCTACATATAAGCGGAGCCCTTGTGAAGTCAAAAAAGGTTCTGCCTTGGCCCCAATGCAGATGAACAGCTTGCAAGGTCAGAGGCGTAGCTGAGATCCGAGGACAACAAGCAAATGTATCTGAACACAAATGGGGAAGAAATCAGAACTAATAAATACTATGCAACAGTATATGGTTCAGAGAGAGTTTAAGTCAAATAACAACAGCAAATGGCCTTTAAAGAGAAGGTTATATTTTCTTTTGTTCAGTAGAAGACTTATTTCTGTCACAGCAAGATTCTGGGAACTGTCTTCTAGGATCTCTCAGCTTTTGTATTTCTGCGTTTCATTTGAACATGCTGCAGTTTTTGCTTTTCTGTGTGTCCTCTTCCTGTACTCCTTCACCAGCAGCAATTACTGCTTCTAGAAGGACACGCACGGAGACATTAGCAGAACTGCCCACAGTTAAAAGTTCTACAGACCTAAGCACAGCTGGCCTCGGATCAAGATGCTTCCCTTGACAAATACAATACTTGTGCAAAGTTATCCATCATCAGCCACACACTCTGGTCAGAAATAACTGGCATGAGGAAGGTTCTTAGCAAAACCAGAGCAAGAAAAGAACAAATCTCTGGCTAGCTCCTGTCCTCACATGAACTGACAGAAATTCCTAATAATTTACTGGCTTAATTACAAGCTATTCTGGACTTCCTAGACTACTTCTGATAGGGAACAGGATACGGTCTCAATTTCTTTATCTTTATTTTGGGGAACAAATATTTACATTATATTCATATTGATGGGAAGGCTAACAAAAAAAAAAGGCAATTTTTTTGCAAGAAGCAGTTTTATGAAGCCACCTGGTAAGGAACAGATGCTGCTGTCACATCTCTTCTTATTTTGGGCAGAAAAGGGAGGTATTTTTTTAATACCTCAAGATCCAAGATCCCAAGTGGTGGATTCAGGGATGACATGAGTTTAAAGGAGAGGAGCAAATTCCCCCAATAGGCTTATCCCTGTTATAGGGGTGGCCTGGAACCCAGATCAGTGCAAACCAAGAAACCTCCTGCAAAAACACAAGCTTCTGGGACTTTGACCAAAGCAACTGTCCATCATACTTGAGAGGTCATGGCAG
>NW_009936497.1:0-1662 GCF_000696875.1 Nestor notabilis
AAATTTTCCTCCTCCTTCTCGGGCGCTGAGGGTGGGATTACAGGCATCGAAGCCTAAACATGTGACTACGCCAGCACAGGGATGCTCGGAAGGAGGGGAAGGGGCGCTGACAACAGTGAGAAACCAAAACCTGAGAGAGAAGAGGTCTGTGAAACCAGGCTGAGAAGCAAAAGGCAAACTGCCTGAGCCCCAGGGGACTCCCGTGGCAGAGACGGCAGCGCAGGCGGAGTCCCTGTTTCCTGCTCTGTGACGGCCGAATCCCTCACCGAGAGCCGCGAAACGCCGGCCCGGGCAGTGCTGCGGGCCCTGGAGCTGCATGCAACTTCCCAAGACCTTCCCGAGCCAGGATTTCAAATGCACTCCACGCATCTGCCAGGTGCGTTTATCGGCGCCCGCGCGGCCCCGCCTTTGCGGCACTGCCCTGCCTGGCTCCCACCCGCCCCGGTCAGTAGCGGATTTATTGTCCGGGCTCCAGCCTTGCGCCCACCGTCCAAATCACGATGCCTTTGCGTCGCGGGGAGAATGGTCCGCCCTCCCTCCCCTGGGCTCGCTCAAGTGGAAAGTCGGTGCTTCAGGGTTAGCAGCGGATTGATGTGCACGTCAACCATGATGTGTAGAAATGCTGAGCTTTCACTGTATTAATCTGTTATGAATTGATTACAGATGTATTCACTGAAATGGGGAGGCTCATCAGCTACACAAAAATTAGTGTCAGGCTGTTCAGGATCCAAAAATCTGACCCAAAGCACTTACAACTTGTTCATTTCCTCTCTTCCTTTTCTCTGTGTTCCATCTCCCTGTTCTTCCACACATCTGTCTTTCAATCCTGTGACTGTAACACTTAATGATAAAAATTTCTAACCACGGTTATATGATATATGCCTCAGAGAAAGTTTTCTGCCTTTCGTTATAAGAACCCCTTAGTTTTGTGCCTGCAGCTTCAGAAAAAGTGAATACATGTATTTAGGCTAAATTATTTACAGGCTCTGACATCTCTTACTTATAGGAAAAATCTGGGGGAAAAAAACTAAACAGAAAAACCCCCTTTATGCTGTTTCAGTCAAATGCTATGTTCTGCTAAGCACAGCTAGAATTTTGCCCAGTCCTGTGATCAGAAGCTTCTAGCATGATGCACATTTTTAATGTTAACAGATGAATTTATATTATTCCCTCAACTAAGGTTTCTTATTGTAGAAACAATGTGGATGAACAGGGGGAAAGCCCAAGGAACGGTAATGATCCTATAATAACACAATCAAGCATCACATTTGTGTTCCTATAGTGACTTGCACTCCTAAGACAAGGAGAGAAATTCTGGAAGATCCACAGGTTTACCTACGTGCATGTTACCCTCTGAAAACAATAAGGCAGTAGAAGAAAGCATAGTTATTCAGGTGGTTTGCTTTCCAAAATCCTTCTTTGCCTCTTTTTCCACTAGTTTTTAATGACAGTGATTCATACTGTACCTTCCACTTAAATGCTTTCAAGCCTGCAATACTGATGCACTGGAAACATTATATATCTTGGACCATAACAGAGGCAAAAGTTTATATGAGAGTACTGGAGGGGGGAAAGAGGTTGTACATTCCTGGGAGGTCCATTACCATGTTCTTTCCAACATTCTGCATTAGAGTTGTGAGACAAGGAAGTACAAAATGAAAT
>NW_009936498.1:0-227 GCF_000696875.1 Nestor notabilis
AATGGTTGTCCCAGTGGATGGAGGGACACACAGATGGACAAACACCCCAACAATCACACACCTCTATGGATCAGGGAACCCCCCAACTGATTGTTGGGCAGACAGACACCTCTATGGGTGGACAGATGCCCCAGTGGACAGATGGCTACCTCGAAGGACAGACAAACAGCACAACAGACTGGTACCAGACGGACAGACAGACATCCCAGCAGATAGACACCCTGAAA
>NW_009936498.1:309-627 GCF_000696875.1 Nestor notabilis
CAGTTGCCCTGATGGGGAGGGACGCCCCAATGAGCTGATGGACACCCCAGGGGACAGACGGACACCCAGCAGGACACGTTGCTCTGGGTCTGGAGGCCAAGGAGGGGATGGTGGGACAGGGCCCCCCCCGCACCTCGCCCAGGTCAAGGATGAAGCAGTCGCCGGTGTTGAAGCTGCTCCAGGCCAGGTCCCTCTCGCTCGCCCGGATGTTCCTCCTGCCCTTCACCTGGTAGAGCCTGTGCCCGGGGCTGGCGCTGGGGCACGGGGACTTGAACGCCGAGGCCACGCCACCATCCTGCGGCATCGGGGTGCTGAGTG
>NW_009936498.1:732-986 GCF_000696875.1 Nestor notabilis
AGGGAGGATGAGCACTCAGCAGAGATACAAAGCACCCAAAGGGTGAGTGCTCAGTGGAGGGCCCAGCACACAAAGGGGATGATGAGCACCAAGCACAGATGCTGAGCACCCAGAGGTGATGCTGAGTACCTAACAGGGAGGCTGAGCGCCCTCCAGAGATACAGAGCACCCAAAGCAGATGCTGAGTGTCAGGCATCAGGATGCTCAATATCCATCAAGGATGCTGAGCACCCACCAGGGAGGCTGAGCACCTA
>NW_009936498.1:1021-1330 GCF_000696875.1 Nestor notabilis
TGATGAGCAGGGTGACGAGGGAGCCAAGAGCTTGGCAGTGATGCTGACCACCATGCAGGATGCCGAGCACCGGGTCAGGATGCCGGGCACCGGGTCAGGATGCCAAGCACCATATGGGATGCCGAGCACCATGCAGGAAGCTGGTGCTCAGGGGGTGCTGAGGGCCGGGAGCACCCGGGGTACCTGGTAGGTGACGCCGTGTGGGAAGTACTGCATGAAGAGGTCGGACTCGTTGCCCTGCACCTCGCGGTGGGTGACGGGGCGCTCGCCCAGCAGCGCGTTCAGCTGCGTGGACAGGAGAGCGCAGGC
>NW_009936499.1:0-17816 GCF_000696875.1 Nestor notabilis
AATATATAAAAATATATATTTAAACTACTTCATTGTGGAAAACAGGTCAGGTTTTGCTTACTACATCTTTATTTCTTTCTTTTTTCCCCCCCTGTATATCCTACCAGGCTCATATAGGAAACATATTAAAATCTAAGTTTATTGGCTACAAGGATTTCGATACATTAATGTATACTTGTGCTGCAGAGTTTGACTTCATGGAAAAAGAGGTAATTTGATCAAAATAGATGATTATGGAAGAGGGAACTTCCTGTTCTATCTAAAGTCATAACTTAAAACGTCTGAGAGCCATAACCTCCTACTGCCATCATAAGTTCAAGTACTTAGTTATGAAATTAGAGACACTAATGGACTTAAGCTAAATCTAACTGGTTTGATTTCTTTTAAATGAACTAAAACCAAAACAGAGTTTTGAGTTTGGAGCTAAGCAGTGTGCTTGTTTGAATGAAAGAAGTGCTTGCTCAGGGATAAGTGAAAGGTTACTTCAGATTTTATGTGGCTGTTGGTAAGTGGTTTTGAGTAGATGGGAAATGAACTGAGAGCTGCAAAGATCTTGTGTGATAGATTTAGATTACAGAAAAGCATCCTAGTTTCTTTATGTGATGAACTTAGTTCATCAGTATCTAGATATGAGTAACTTATAAGCAGTCTAAATGTCAACACATAGCACTCAAATTCAGATGAGATACAAATACTTTTCAGTCTTTGGGTGGCTTGCCAAAGAACTGGGAATAATGTGCTAATGACCTTAGTGTCTTTAGTATTATGACCTCTGGTGTGATTGCTGGGTGGAGTTTAAATCTGAATTTCTTTAGGCTTGCTTTGTTCTTGCTGAATATTTAATTTTACATGTTACTCAAGGAAGAATCCTATATGGCTTTCTTTAAAATGACCAAGTAATTATAGGTTAATGGAAAGCAATTAAAGCAGCTTATTTCCATTGTAGACTCCAATAAGATACACAAAGACTCTGCTATTGCCAGTTGTTCTGGTGGTTTTGGGGGTAATCATCAAAAGGGTAAGTGATTGATTTAATGAATCATCTTTACCTTGAATATACTTTTCTGATGTATTTTTTTCTAAGGGGTCATTATATATTTTGGGATGGGAAGAAGTTAATGTGGTGGCCAGGTGCCTTCCAAGCCATGCTCTTACTGCCCATCCTCAGGGGAAAAAAAAGAGTTGAAAAATCTCATGGGTCAGTGTAAGGACAGGGAGATCACCCACTGGTTTAATGGCATGAGCAAGACAGACTTGAGTTGGGGATAATGAATCTAATATATTGTCAGTTAAAAATAGATTAGGATTGTGCAAAACAAAAACAAACCTAAAACCCTCTTCCCTGCATCCCTACCCCCTTCTTCCCCAGCTCAGTGGGTCCCTTCCATGGGCAAGTCTTTGAAGAACTGCTCTAGCAAGGATGCTTTCCACAGGGTACAAGTTTTTCAGGAACAGACTGCTCCGGTGTGGGTCTCTTGCAAGTTGTAGCTCCTGCCAGAAAACCTGCTCCTGCATGGGCTCCTCTCCACGAGCTGCAATTCCTGCCAGGAGCTGCAATTCATTCCAGGAGCTGGCTCCTCTGTGGGCTCTCCATGGGTTTCAGCTTCCTTCAGGGCATGTCCACCTGCTCTGACATGGGGTCCTTCACAGGCTGTGGGTGGTTGTCTGCTCCGCCATGGTCCTCCATGGGCTGTAGGGGGAAAACCTACATCACTGTGGTCTCCAAAACATGCAGCTGCTCCAGCTCCTGGACCTCCTTCATTGACCTTGGTGTCTTCAGGGATGATTCTCTCCCATTTTTCCCACTTCTGTCTCTTAAAGCTGCTGCACAATGTTTTTCATCTTTTCTTAAATGTGTTATCAGCAGAGAGGCCACCAGTGTTACTGATGAGCTCAGCTTTGGCCATTGGTAGATCTGTTTTGTAGCTGGCTCTCACATGGGGGCAGACACACAGAAACTGCCCCTGCAGCCCCCCCGCTGCCAAAACCTTGCCATGTAAACCCAATACAATTAGATAAAATACAGGGTTTCAAAAATGCCTCCTTAAAATTCTGTATTCTCTTTACATAGACTTTCACAGAGGTTCAGGCCTGAGTCAGTGGTAGAACCTGCTTTGATGTTAAGTGCCCCCCAGGATTTTGTCACTTAAGCTGATGAGTGCTATAACTGAAGTTTATAACTGTTTTTGTAAATTTGATTATGTATAATCTGTGTAAAAACAGCTTACAGTTTATACAGGAACAGATGGGATAACAGCTAACCGCCTGGCTAATTAAACAGCCTCAAAAAGAAGTTTTAGCTAAAACATTGCATGCCTTTTATCTCACCATTATCTTCCAAATGAGATTACTCAGGTGTAATTTAATGTAGCAAATGTTGAAAATGCTTCAAAAGCTTGAGAATGCTTTTGAAAGTTTATTCATACTTTCTGTTGGCTCTTTGTTTTCTTCAGGCAATTAAATATCTTACGTGGTCCTTATCTCAGGCGGGCCAATGTGAAAGGTAAATATTGTCTTCTTTTTCAATGTAAAACTGAATTAACTGCTGGAAGTTTGAGTCACTATCCAATAAATAATTCAGAATTCCACATTATGTTGGTCCTTTTCGAAAGGTAATTATGTATAGTTCAGTCACTGAATGGCTTGGGCATACTCTGTGTAGTATCTTTTATAGGATGCCTAAAAGTAAGTTTAGCTGCTTAACTTACTTAGTTTTAAACATCTTAACCCTCTTATCCCCAAATTTTCTATTTAATACTTTATTTTTCTTCTCTGTTCCTAAATCAGTAATTATTTATGTGCCTATTTGCTTTTCTCCTATAAATAGTGAATAAAAAATCTTTCTGCCCCATTAATTATTTTTTTTCCCAGGTTATAAGGATACCTGAGTTTCATCTTTAGGAAGGGATCCCAACTGGATCAGTTTTATTTTCTAACTATCTGTAATACATGCTCTACCTGTCACAGCCGTTTGGCATCATTTATTGATGCTGTGCTCAAGAGCAATCAGTTTGTCTGACTGAATGTTGTCATTTCCCTGACACATCACTGACCATTTCGGTGATCTTTGCTTTCCATAGTCTAAAGACAGTTACCAAAATTTCCACAGATAGAGAGCAGGATGCAGCATCCTGTCTTCACACAGGTTTTTGAAGAACAACAAATATGCTTGATTTTGACGCTTCACATTTGTATTTCCTTCTGAGAATCCAAAATCAATCTATATAATACCTGGGTAAACAAGTGACGACTCTTTTGCTACCAGCACTCTGCCTCTTTTATGCTGCTGAGATTTAATTTTCTAAATAAGTTGTTCTGTAGATGAAATAATGAATGGAAGTAATGAAAAAGCTGCTAAAATTAATTTCAGTTTTCCAAATAGGTATAGGGATTGAGGAGGATAGTTACTGATTTGCAATAAATTTCAAAGCTTGTGATAGAGGGGAAAAACAATAATCTGTGCAGGCACTGACTCATGCTTAACGGATTAGTTTAGTCGTCTAGAGCCACTATAGATGACTTCAAAGTAAAACCAGGGCTTCTGTAGTACATAAATAATGTGATTTTCTGTTTTTCATTCAGAGAGGAACGTTTTAACCAGGGTGAGGTAAGATTCTCTTTCTACACAATTTCATTTGTGTGTTAATGCAGATACTCCAGTATTGAAATACAGGTTGCAATAGTCTGATGCTGATACGTGGTTTATTTGAAGCTAAGTTATTAGCATCTTTTATACCCTCTGGGTCTGGTGTGTCACCAGAATGACTTAACCTGGGGAAGAGGGGGAGAACTTACTGCTATCTTTCAGTACTTAAAGTGGGCTCATAAGAAAGATGGGGATAGACTTTATAGCAGGACCTGTTGTGATAGAACAAAGCATAATGGTTTTAAACTATCAGAGGGTAGTGAAACATCGGCACAGGGTGTCCAGAGAAGCTGTGGCTGCCCCATCCCTGGCAGTGTTCAAGGCCAGGTTGGACACAGGGGCTTGGAGCAACCTGCTCTAGTGGAAGGTGTCCCTGCCTGTGGCAGGGGGTTGGAACTGGAGGAGCTTTATGGTCCCTTCCAACCCAAACCGTTGTAGGATTCTGTGAAATATAATTGAATGGTAGATCTCTTATGTGGTTTCTTTATTTGCAATTAAGTGAGTGAGGACAATGTAAAATGTTCTTAGCAGCAGTTTATTTGTGGTTTGTGCTATGGGAGAAGTCTCATGCCATTCAAAATGTGATAATCAGAGCCATTTTTGCAATCAGTGCTTTTATCTCTGATTTACCACAGCACTTCCACAAGTAACATAGATTCACTGTTAAAAGTGGTAAGTGACATCTCTGGTGCTGTTTAACCTTTTCTGAAAATACTAAAGACAGCTACCTGTGATTGTGTGAGTACCAAGGATGATTTTATTTGCTTCTTTCATTCCATACTTAGGTATTTTCGGTATTAAATAGCAAGGTCTCTTTGCTTCTATAAAGAGGTTATACAAGAAATGTTACATATGTTATTGCCTGTTTATGTTTTAGGCTCTTTTGCATAGCTAGCCATTTCTTCAGCTCCTTTTGGGTTTCTTGTTAATGTTTGTCCTTACACAAATGAAAAGTATGCAAATACTCTGTTTCTGTGTGTTTGTTGGGGTTTTTTTGCAGCTGGTGTACCATGCACTGCAGCTGTTGGCATACAGTGTCCTAGCGATTTTAATCATGAGACTAAAACTGTTTTTGACACCACATCTGTGTGTTATGGCTTCCTTGGTGTGTTCAAAACAGGTAAGGTCTTTTTTTAATCCTACAGCTATCTCACTACTTAGGATACTACCATGATACGTGTCTGAAAGCAGATTTCTGTGTGTGTCGTTGCTGAATCTGAGTTAGAAATACCAGTTAGAAATAAACCAGATTCTATTGCTTGTTCAAAAATAGGGTTACACAAGTTTTGTTTGCCCCTCTCCCCACACAAAGCAAATGTCATGGTTTATGCAATTTGTCCAGTTACATTATTATAGGGGTTAATATGCTGTCTACTGATCTTGTGCATAGGGAGATATTCACTTGATTATACTGTATTTACACTTCTATACCATTGCAAGTTTTTTATTGACTATTAATTTTATGCAAACAGTGTTTGACTGTTTACACTGTGTTTTCACAGCTCTTTACAGCTTACTGTCTTTGTAATTAACTACTCATTTCACATATTTATGAGTATTTGCTTAGAGCCTCCAGCAAACTATCTTTAGCAAAGAAAGCAAGGGATACCTTTTTCAGTTCAAGAAATAGAAAAGTAGGATATAAAGCAACATTAACCTTATATCCCCAAAGTCTGCTTTTCTGATATGTTTTGGGAAATTTGCAGTGCAATCTCTAACCCATATACTACAGCTAGGAACTCTTGATGTAAATAGGAGATAAAAACTGTAAAAGTGCAGTTAGCAGTATTGAATCATCTTTACTTGCAGAATTTGACATATAAACTACAACTTTAAAAGCTACATTGTCTTTTTGGTCTTTAGAATTACAAATACGATGCCCTACACTCAGTAAATATAAATACTTATGAGGTCTTGCTGAAGTTGAGTGGAGAAGCAATAGCAGAGATGTTTCATATTGTAATGTATGTTAGGTTTCTTATAAAGAGATAGAAATGAGTTGTGCTACATAAAGCATTACAGAATTGTCTAGAATTAATTGGTTCTTGCATTTCAGTTGTTTGGATGGCTCTTCTGTAAAATCCAGCCCAAAACGTTGGTCTTTGCTATTTTAGCATTGATGGCAATAGAGGGATCAGCAAACCTTCAAACTCAGTGGAACATCATGGGAGAATTTAGCAATTTGCCACAGGAAGAACTTTTAGAGTGGATAAAAGTTAATACCAGACAAGGTAAACTAATAATGTATGGTATTCCCCATTTACTATCATAATGTATATGTAACTCTACCCATTCAAGAAAAATAAGATGAATTAAATCTCTGTTCTTAGATGTTTAGTTATCTAATGAGTACTCTACCCTCTTTATGGATTGTTTTTGCTATGGGATTACTGTTTAGATATTTGAAGGTTGCTTCTCTGCTTTTACTGCTTGAGTCTTTGTTTCAAACATGCCTTTCATTCTGTATTTCAGATGCAGTTTTTGCTGGAGCAATGCCCACCATGGCAAGTGTTAAATTGTCTACACTTCGTCCTATTGTAAATCATCCGCACTATGAAGATGCAGGATTAAGGTAAATTTTGAAGTTGAGGATTTATTTTTGTTTGCTCTTAATTTTGATATACAGAAGGAATGTTTTCATGTTATATTGTAAGATTTCTTCAAACCCCATAGAATTTGATTTATTTTAGTCAGATTGAAAAAAACCTACAGTATTTCTTCAGGATTTGTGTTCATCAGAAGGGATATACTGTAGGATAGATGTGGCTTCCAACTTATAGGCAAAAAAAATCAGGATATAATTAAGGAATTGGAATTGATGTGTACTGTTCCATCCTTTCTCCATTCTAGTTACTCCTGACATTGCAGACAGACTTGATTTTTTTCTCAAGATAGTTGAATTATTCCTTCCAGCTTTCTCTGCTTAGTTGTCAATTTTTTTCTGATAATGTATGTACTTACTGAAGTATTAAGACTAGATGAAACTGAAATTTTGTAATGGAATTACTGAGTTTTGTACTTTGTTTTCAGAATCAGAATTTTTCTAAATTGAAATGGATTTGTATGAAAAGCTCATCGATTTCTTTGGTTAAATACTTTTTTATCATAGCATTATTTTTTGGTAATTTCATAAAATTGGTTAAAAGAAACAGCAAACAAAACCAAACCCAAAAATACAATAAGAAAACAAGATAGAGAGGCATAAAGGAGAGGATTGATTTTATATGCTTTATGTCCTTAGTTCTGTCTCTGGCATTAACTGAGTTTAACTTTTGGTCAGCTCTGAACAGTTGGACTAGATGATCCCTGTAGGTCCCTTCCAACTGAAGTATTTTATGACAGAAATGCAGGACAGGGCATGTTTGGGGAAAATAAACTAGAGATGAGATAGTATAAGAAAATGAGCAGGAGCTAACAATGTCGTGCTTTGCACAATCAAAGGAGGTTATAGCTGGGTAATATAAACAGGGTCATGGTTTACAAGTGATGATTTTGCTTGATTCATTATAGGCAGACACCAGGGCTTGCACTCTGCATTTAAAAAGTCCAGACAAGGGTGATGAATGTGACTTTTCATGGAGAGTCTGGGCAAATGATTTCTTCCAATCACTTCCAGTCCAAGCAAGGTCATTCCTAGCCTTGAATATTATATGGGGAATGCATTCCTTTAACATGTTTACATTTTCTGTTCACAGTAACTATGGATCTTGTTGCAAAGTTGTCTTCTGCTACAGAAAAAAGATCAAAGGGCTGTTCTTGAGATCATTGTATTTGTGAAGAGATGATCACATTAAAGCAAATGGCACTATTAATGTAAAATTCATTTTAGCCTGGATGTCTTGTGAAATAAAAAGCCTTCCCGTCCAGCCTAAAGTCAGAGCTTATGTTTGCATGCTATGTTGCTAGCTAACTTGTGTATTTCTCTTTTTGAAGGGCCAGAACTAAAGTAGTGTATTCCATGTACAGTCGAAAACCTGCGAAAGATGTAAAAAGAGAATTGATAAAACTAGGAGCAAATTACTACATTCTGGAAGAGTCATTGTGTGTAAGCAGAAAAAAGTGAGTCATGTCTCTCTAACAAGACTTGATGTGCTGCTCAAATACATAGTCCAAGATGCGTGGTAGCTTTGCAGTCTTGATCTGTGCTTTACTATAGTGCCCAAAACACATTTTTTGTCCAGTGTCTCCAGATATTAATAAGTATAATTAACTTTAACCACATTAGCAACCCTGTGGTCTTTGTGGGCAGCTGAAAGCCATGTTGTGTGTAGTTGTAAACTTCAGTGTAAGACACAGAAGAGATTCACAAAGGAAACAAGTCATTATTCTGGCAGCAAGAACAGATGTGTGTGTATAATGAAAGCCTCGTATGAATAAAAGGTGCAGAGTGAAAGACAGATTCAGCACTGAAATACTATGACCATTGCTTGTCACTGCAAATTTTGTCACATTTAAGCTGTCCTTAAGAAAAAGCTCTGTTCCTCCCCAACCCACGTTTCTCTTTTTGTCCTTTAGAACACGATTATGTTAGATTTTTGATTTTATTTTCTTTGCATTTAGAATCTGATCTATTTCTTTGCTCTTATCTTTGACAAAATTAGGAGATTTTTAGGTAACTCTACAGGGAATTGATGTTGGTTAAAAGCAAAGAGTCACTACTTTCTTTTTTAAGGTGGTTTTATTTCCTGAGTTTTGTTTAGAAACACTAGGAGTGTGAACATCACCCTACATTTTAAAGGAGGTTTTAGGGGTCCCTGGTAATGTGTATTGTATAATTTGAGTTGGTTTATGAGTTTCCTCCTCCAAATTAATTCTTAATAATTATATCACCACAAAAGTGGGCTTTTTCTTTTCAACCTGTATGTTTTTTGATGGCATTTCTTCATTTTAATTATTCATGTGTTTTCCAGGCCTGGCTGCAGTATGCCTGAAATTTGGGATGTCGAAGATCCTGCCAATAGCGGCAGAGTTCCTTTATGTACCCTTATGAGCAAGGATTCCAGGCCATATTTCTTCACAGTATTTGAAAACAGCAACTACAGAGTCTTAAAGATTTCAAAGGAATAACATTTCAGTGCGAAGAACCACCAGTCTTTCAGCTTTTTAAAGTAGTAACTATAAGAATTCTAAATCAGAAAGACCTTTTCTACTAGACTTAAAATGGAAAAACGTGTATTTTCTTTTTTACCATTTTAAGTGAATTCTGATTATAGAAATATCTTAAACCTAACAGTTTGGATTTCTATTTCAGGGTCAGTCCCTTGAAATTTGCTATGCAAATGATTATATGTTTGCACATTTTATTTAACACTGATCCAAAAAGAGTTAAAAGTAGCTATGGAAAGTAACTCCATTCTCAAAACCAATGCTATTGTGAAGTGGGACTGTCAGAATGTCTTGGCAAAGCAGGTTTGTTTAAAGCTTTGGTGCTAGCAGCTAGGAACAAGGGAATGGTGCTATAGCATCTGGCATCACATTTCTCATGTCACTTGCATTACCCGTCTCCTTTCTGGACAAGGTGATACTAGAAATTCTCTTTAAAAGTCACGTAGTTTCACCAGGCATGTCTGAGAGAAATACATGTTTTCTTTGAGAGGATTAAGAACATTGGTCATTTTGGATCACTTAACAAATGCTTTTAAGCTTGCTTTTGAAATGGAGAAAAGTTTGTAGGCAGACTTGAAACTTCATTATTTAGGTGCATGTTCTTGGAATCTTACTGATATTAAAAAAGGTGACTAATAAGGGTAATATTTGCAGTGAGCAATAGTTTAGCTTCTCAGTGTCCAAGGATTTTTAGCATTCTTCTGCGTTCAGAATAAGCTGGCATAATATACATGACATTTTTAAGGGAAAATGCTTTATTCAGGAAAAATCTGTCATAGCCTTAGAAAGATTCTAAAATAAATCCTTCACTGCCTTAACTAGACCTTCAGCGCCTAACTTGATAAGAAATTACCTTCAAAATTCATGCCCTGTTTTCTTTCCCCATGTATTAGTTCCTACCCGGGTTTTATCATCAGCATTAAAGAGGAATGAAATTTAACCCAGTTTGTGGTATGGGTGTAGTCAGTTGTGTGGGTATAATTGCTCCAACTCTATTAGACTGGTTGTGCCGTTTTCCTGTCATCTTGGTGTCGCACCAATGTTCTAGGTAATAGAGGATTCACTTTCTGGGGTACCCAGTCCTTTAACTGACTTGATAGAATTTGTGTGTGTTTATGGCCATTGGGAAGTATCACAGTAAGTGTGATTCTACTTCTAAAGTCAAGTGTTTCTCTGCGTATCATTCATGTTTTGGGTTTGTTTTCTCTCATCTTTCTTGCGTTCAGACATCAGTCTATTGGTATGACTGATCTTTTTAGCCCTACTAGCATCTAGCAATATTAGATGCTATAGGAACAGCATCCGTCACGCCTGTATCAGTATCAATTAAATGGGATCCTGTGATAAAGTAGTAGTGTAACAACTGATGAGTATTCTAAGACTTCTTATTTTTTTAGAGATCTGTTTTATTGAGAGGGTGAGGGAGAATGGCTGAAAATGCATTCGCTTTTTAACTTTTACAGAATAGATTTTGGAAACATTTCTATAAGGAAACTATCACAAAAAGGGCTTTTGGGAAGTCACTTTTTAAAATGTTAATTGACTCCAAGGAAGCGGGGTGGTGGGGGGGAAATCTTTATATGAACAGTGTGACTTAGTGTTACAGCACAAAAAGGAACTGTATTTTTATGAAGTTTATGCCAACTGTTGACATGTACTTACGTGGTTAAATAAAAAACAAAAAGATGGAAGTTGTTCTCATTGTTTCTGCTCTTGTATCTATTAAACTGAAGTTTAATACAGTTGCCACAGCAGACGTGATGGAAGCTGAACCCTGATAATTAAACCAGACCTCCTTTTTATGTGGAATATCAGTGCAGCGATATGTGAAATAACAGTGAGAAAATGTCAAATGCATGTTTACAGGCAAAGTGAACTTGGAAGGCAGTTCAGAATCTTTTCTCTTGTTCTAAGTTTCTGCATCCTGGTAATCAAGAGTGAAGCCCAAATACTAGTAGAAGGAAGAAACCTAAGGTTCAAAGATCATAGAATCACAGAATGGTTTGGGTTGCAAAGGACCTTAAGATCATCTAGTTCCAACCCCCCTGCCATAAGCAGGGACACCACACACTAAACTACATCACCCAAGGCTCTGTCCAGCCTGGCCTTGAACTCCTCCAGGGATGGAGCACAAGGCACTTCCTTGGGCAACCCATTCCAGTGCCTCATCACCCTCACTGTGAAGAACTTCTTCCTTAGATCTGATCTAAACTTCCCCTGTTTAAGTTTAAACCCATTACCCCTTGTCCTGTTGCTACAGTCGCTAATGAAGAGTCGCTCTCCAGATGTACAGTAGTAAATGTTCCTCACTGGATGAGGAGGCTGTTAGTGAGTACGTGGCCAGATGCTTTTCAGCTGATGCTGAGGGATATTATACTGTCCCTCTCTTTGAACTGGTGTTAAACCCAAATAATTGTTGTCATCTACTGTTAAGATGATAAAATCTAGTAATGGAAAAACATAAAGTAAAAAAAAATGCTATATATGGTTGTGGGGAAAAAAACATGGGAATTCTTGAATTGGGTGTATAATGATATGAATGTCTTGTCTTCTCAGTAGTTTGCTCTCAATTCCAAATAGTACAAATTATATACAAATAATAAAACATTTTACACACAAGACTTAACATTACGTTACCGTTATGGTTATCACTGCAGCTTGAACCAGAAAATACAAGTTTGAGATTTCTTAGCTCTCAATGAAGTTGTTTTTCCCTTTGCAAGATCCTAATCAATAAACCTATAACTCAAGTAAGTTCATTTTTAAAGATGTGATGACCTTGAAATAATCTAGGCAGAGGACTGGAATACCTCAGTACCCGAAAACAGCTTCTATTGTATTCTAGTAATATTGGATCATATAGGTTTGTCTGTTGGAATCTGAAATGTTGCCAACTTTGAGTGCAGTTTCCTCAGTACAATGGGCACAATTAATCTGGTATCACACTTCTGGTAATTGTGCAAACTGTAATAGTTAGTGTGGGCACCACACGAGGCACCTTTTGGAACAAAGATGCTGAGTCCTATTCAGCCTTGTGCTTCGTTGTTCTCATCTACCATTTAGCATTGCCTTTGCTTTTGCCTTTATTTTTGCTTGAACAGTGAAACTATATTAGTGTCTCTTGGATTTTTGTGACTAAAACATTGAGGTCAGCACCACAGGACTCGCTCCAAGTGAAGGAAACTTCGGAGAAAGCAAATATGTAAGGAAAGCAATTACAAAACATGAATTGGGGTTTAGGAACCGTGTTTTCAGATTGCACTGTTGTGTCGTGTCTATAGACTGTTTTTCACCTGAGTTACATCATGTGATGGGCTGCAATAACACAACATGGTGTTTTTAAACCCATAAGAATAAGGTGCTCCTGAGTCATTTCAGCAGCTGGACAAAGGAATCCAAATCCTCTGTAAGCTGCACTGTAATCTGAGGAAAGAGTAGGATAGCAGCCGTGGTGTGAGGGAAGGCTTTCCTGTTTGAGTAGGAGTGGAGTTCAGATGTTAAGAAACAGTTATACTTTGAGTGTAATTAAGACTGGGGACATAAAATGGCACGCAGAATTCCTACATCTGAGGATTGGTCAGCTCTGTGGGAATTGCTTGGGCAGTGAAACCTCTCAGTGCTATGATCAGTTCTTGGCTGTAGCTATGCGACATAAGCGCTTCTGCTTCAGTAGTCTAACGCTATGATAAACTATCCACCAGGGAATTTCAAGCTGGCCTCTTGGGTTGGTGCAGAGGAGTAAGGGGATTTACAGGGTTAGGCAGAATCTTCCTCCTCCTCAGCAAAACAGCCTGGTTCTAATCTTGTGCTGTAATTCTCCTTTATTGACGAAATTCATATAATGGCTGAAATCAGTGGTTGTTCGAGTGGGTTCATCATGTAGTAGTTCAACTTTATTGCTTCCTATTACAGCATGCATAGAACATTTATTGCCAATAGATGATGAGATATGGATCGAACACACGGAGTGAATGATTCATACTGGTTTCATTATCTGTCTGAGGACTGGGGCAGGATCCCTATGGCCAGTCTTCTGCCCTGTCAAGATTATCAGTGTATAAATTGGTTCTTGAGGGCAAGCAGCAATTGCTTTACGTCTTTGGCGGGTCAGATGACATCTAGCTTTTAGCCTGAAGAATACGAAAACTCTTACTGGATCTCATTTAAAGGTAACAAAGAGTCGGCAACAGGACAACCTCTAAAGGGAAAACGTCTGTCCTTTTGATGTTCATCTGAAAGGAAACAAGTCACCCGAGTTCATTCTGCAGTCGTGACAGAGCTTATTTTCGAAGCCAGTGCACTGAATTCTCTTTCATTACTTATCAGTGCTGTGTTTAGACACCTGAGCAGTTTCATCTTCATGTTACTGAGCAGCTGGTTGCTCAGCTTCCCTAACTACATGTCCCTGGAGTGTCTTAAGATGCAGTTGGCAAACATTATTTGCAAGCAGTTAGTGTTTTGCTGTAGACGTGTCTGCCCAAGTTCTGCAGAAAATCCGAGCTGCTTCTGAAGTCTTGGCTTTTATAGTTTAACTCTTTCTGAAAATCCAACTTTTTTCTTTCCTTAACTTAGCTAAAGAAAGGTAGCAAAGGCTCAAAATACCCCGGAGTGGGATGCCTCCCATTCTCTTCCTGAATTAGCTTTGTGATGGTGCTTGAATTATTGCCTTGCTTGTCTTTGATTTTGATTATGAAAATTGAACACATCTATATTTGGAGAAGTTGAGCATCCACTGCTCATAAAAATAAGCTGAAGTTAGAACCAAGCTTAGTAGCCAAGTAGAGTAGAAATCATCACATTCTTGACGTATTCTAAAGGCCATTCCACTCAAAACACAAGTTGTATGTAAGTGCTACAAATAGATGTTAAGTTAACCTTAGTTTTAGTCAGTTTAGATCCTTGCTGGATTTAGCCAGCAGTTAGCATGCTACAAGCTGCTGCATACAGGATCTTGGATCTGAAACCTTTCAGCCATTTTTGTGTTATTAATTAATTTAAAGAGAAGAAATACTTTGAGAAAGGCAGAAGTGGTAACAAGGTGATCAAAAGCAGGTTGGATTCCATGACTTCTTTATTCAGCACTTTAACCTTAGAGTTTACTATCCTCAATGCTTAAAATCAGTCCGGTGTTATTCAGCAAGTGGCGCTGTCAGAATCTGTAAGTGATGTTTAAACTAATGACTTCTTGGCTATTTACTTGAATAGTTGCAGGTTTGTTTCACCCATTAGGTCTTTGACTGAAATAAAGAGGGATTGTAAAGGCATCTTTGAATTAGCAGCCCGTGGCATGAATTGCCTTCCTTTGAACCCTCAGTGTGCAACTGAATTGATAACTGAATTTAGACAGAAACCTGTCAGCACCGATGGTTTGGTTTGTAAGGTTGTCCTTACACCTAAAGAGGTAGCAAAGCATTAAAGTTCCAATTGAAATAAATTGAAAAGCATAAATATTTGCAGTGTCGAGGGGCAGCGGGACTGCTGAAAGGGAACACGGTTTCAAAGAGGTCAGACTGGGTTTGGAAATGGTTCTCTGGGATTTGGGAGGGTTTTTTGCCTGTGTCCTGTTTAATCTTCTTCTGTTTGATTTTGGAAAATGGGATGAAACTGCACAGAATAGACTGGAGCAAAGTTGCATAGCTGAAACTGAGATGTTTGCGTCTCCCAAATGTAACCTGGTTTTCTGAACCTTGTCAAAATGCTTGGTGATGGAAGCTGTCCATGTTAGCTGGTGTTCCTGTACCATAGTCTGTTGTCATTCTCTAGTGCTCTGTTGTTCATCTATAAGCAAGTTAAAAAGAGCCTGGGCTTATCACAAGGTTAAACCTGGAGTACACGTTATCATCAGGATCTCACAGAAAGGGTAACAAGCGCAGCTAGAGGAAAAAATCCCACACACATGTCATCTATCTATTTATTTATATGGTCTGAAAATAACTTCCTTGGCTACAAATTCCATACGCAGGAGATCTCAACTCACCATAATTAGCTACCAAGCACATGCTATGCTGTAATGATAGGAACCCAAGTGGGCGTACTGCAGCTATGATCAGGCCATTTTGTCTTCTGTGTGGACTTGAGCTAGTGATAGGAGCTAGATTCATTCTTAGCAAGGACTAAGCATGTTGCTGCTAACCTGGTCAGCAAACCCAGAAGTGGGTTTTGCTGAAGAACTAGTTCAAGCTACTATGCATCAGAATGACCATCTGTGTTAGGTCCTAGTGGTGGCTTGACCAAGTTTCCCACACTTTGCAATTTAAGAGCCCTTTGGACTAATGTCATATGCTGCAATGTGATGTAATCCTTCATAAGGAGTGCTGTCTGGTCCTTCTAATGTATGTAACCAAGTAGAAGAGCACAGAGGAGACACACTGGACATCGAAGAACTTCCTGCCATAGCTGCTGCGTTCAAAATACTCTTATTTATTACCCATTTTGCAGAAAACTCTATAGAATTAGGATGCTTCTCAAGGTTGCAGCAGAAATATGAAGGACTATTTAGATTGTGAATCACTGGGGGCATAATGAAGAAACTTTAGCACAAAAGAGGGGAGGCTTTCCAGAAGTCAGGAATGATTTTGTGTGCCTTTGTTCTAGGGTGTGCAGTCCTGGTTGAGTGACTTTGCTCAAGTCAGTCACTCAGAGTTAGCTACTTACAGCAAAACTTGAAACCTCAGATCTTGTTGAAAAGAAAGGGAGAGAAACTTCTGTCCTACTAGTAGTTTACTCCAGGCTATCTGTATAATAGCAATTACAGAGTGTTTCAAGAGAGAAATCTTTAGTTTCAGAAAGATCATCAGATCCCCAACGAGCACTTCCTCAAGCTGCTCTTCTGCTTTGAATGTAGGTCTACAGCTTCCTAATAGTCTTTTGCTGCCACATGAAGAATTACACAATCTTGCTCTGAGGCTCTTTCTTTATTTTCTTGCTAAGACTGATGTTAAAGCACATTGAGACAAGCCACTGAAGAAGAAACAGGACAACGTTGTTTTGCGATGCTGAGTAGTTCAGTTAGAAAACTTAGACCCTTCTGGGCAGCACATGGGTACTGTTATCTTTGGTGTCAGTGTGGTTGGGCACAGGACTTTGGTTCCCTATCACCTCACACTGTGTTTCCCTCCTTTTTCATTCCCTTATTACCATTGTGCTTCATCCAATCCTATTGAGTTACAGGTAACACTCCACTCTGCAACTTGGCAGTGCTGGGGTAACGTTTGGACTTAGAGGTCTTTTCCAAGCTAGTTGATGCTATGATTCTATGTTTGTAAAGGGATCTAAATGCCAGCGGTGCAGAGCAAGTAACTATGATGGAAAGTTACCTTTTGTGTGCTCCCCTATGTACATTTCACAAACAAATAACACGTGATGTACTTTTGGATGCTGCCCTCACTCTGTAAATGTCTACATTTCCTTCTGACAAGAGAACACAGAAGATGTACAAGCAACTTGTACTGAAAGCTTCCCAAATCAAGGCCATTTCCTCTGCTAAAGTGACCAGAAAGCTAGAAGATGTTTTCTGACAGTGTTACAGAATCACACTGCTCTGGTTTCGATGGTTACAGAACCAAGGATGAGGGAAGCGTGCAATTTGGAAAGGCAGCTGAGGATGAACAGTGCAGACACTCTTCATCAGTTTCTGGTCTCCTGATACCCTGGCATATTTTCTCCTTTATGGCACTTCAGGCCACCCTTTGCTATTGCCATCTGAGCTGATAGCAGAGGGTAATGGAGCAGAGAGACCATTTTAAGGTAAAAGGGAAGGAGCCAAAGTCTGTTTCTGCACTATCAGAAGTGCATTGCAGCAAATCTTTCTGACCCTCACTTGTGCTCCTGGAAGTAGATGCTGTAAATGAACTTCATCTATTCCTGTGTGACTGCCTGATCCACAGCTGTGAGAAAACACGGGTGGCAGCGAGCACCCGGTAGTGCCCATCCAGAAGACACACACAGATTTGGGAAGGTCACATCCTACGTGCTGTCACCGCGGAGCATGCCGGCCTGCAGAGCTGACATGCCAGCCCTCAATCAGACTTCATCTGTAGCAGGTATCGCTGCCAGGTATGATGCCATTCAAGGGCCACTCCAGTGACTTTGGGGAGGTTGCTTTTGGTTCTAGTTCAGCACCCAGAAGCCCATTTCTCTCTGTCTTTGTTTGGTGAATGGTTGGTTGGTTTCAGTCACTAGATGAAACTTTGTTGTCTGTTTAATAGCACATGTATTCGATTTTGGAAGAATATAGAGGAGCATAAACTAAACTTTCCCTGATGTAGAGATTTTCTATTTCCTCAGGACTACTGAAGCCTAAACCCCACTAACAGTTCAAGTTGTAATACCATCTCCTAGAACTATCCTCTGACTGAGAAAGGTTGAAAGACTGAGGGGAATCACAGCAATCACATTTGCTTTGAGGAAAACATTAATAAATCATTATTTTTCATTGAGTGCAGACTAAAAAATCCAATTAAAAATCAAATGAACGGCAAATATTTGAAGAAAAAAAAGTCAATTTAACTCCGAGAGAATGCAAAGTAGAGGTATAAGAATGTTAAATACAATCTTCTTCTAAAGGCTTTCCCAGCTCAGTGATTTTAAACTGGTGGTAACGGTGGTGGTAATTCCACATCTGTGGCAGAGCAGCGCAAACTCGAGTGCCACTGAAGAAGTGGTTCTCCCCCAGCCAGCTCTCCCCGTCGACCATTAGAATTGGTCCAGATGAAACTCGTGTGGCAAAATACAGGAGCAAGTGAGGAGAAAAGACATCGTGGAGGAAGGCACAAGCAGCCAACACCAGCTTTTCTCAGTGGCTGGGTCACCCTGGACTGGTTAAAAGTGTCCGTGATGCTGGACCTCCAGGAGGGCCCCTCTCTGTCAGTCCCTCAAAAACCTCATGAGCTCCTGCCTAAGTTCAGTTACATTTGATGGGGATCCTGCCCCTCTGCTGTGCTCTGGGGATTCCCCCCCTGCAGCCCTGGTCCAGCTCTGGGGAACAGCACAAGAGGGACGTGGAGCTGCTGGAGCGAGGCCAGAGGAGGCCCTGGAGCTGCTGCGAGGGCTGGAGCAGCTCTGC
>NW_009936499.1:18068-36722 GCF_000696875.1 Nestor notabilis
ATCCCTGGCAGTGTTCAAGGCCAGGTTGGACACAGGGGCTTGGAGCAACCTGCTCTAGTGGAAGGTGTCCCTGCCCGTGGCAGGGGGTTGGAACTGGGTGAGCTTTAAGGTCCCTTCAACACAAACCAGTCTGGGATTCCATAAGGTAAATTTCCCAAGGGCATTTATTTACAGGCTTTGCTGAAACTGGTAGACAGGAGGAGGAAAGCAGGAGATCAGCATTACCTCCCCCAGTGCAAAACCAGCAGAACCCAGATGCTTGAGTACCTCTGCCCTAACTGTAAGGCTATTGTCTCTTGCCTGGGCAGATGTAGTGAGTATATAAGGAAAAGGGGGTTATTGTAAAGGGGAGGGGAAGCAAAGGAGAAGAGGCCTCACTGTTCATAGGGTACCAGTTTTTTCCTTTGGCAAGTGCTCCTACATGCAGAGCTTTTTCCCCCCAGCTCTGCACATAGGAGGAAGAAAGAGACCTTCCGGAAGGTATCAGGATGCCTACAAGGCATCCATAAGACACAATCATTGCACCAGCCTAAGTCTGAGATAGGATCCCCAGCTGCCTCCTATAGAAGAAAAGCCCTTTTCCTGTCTTACATCCACAGGCTGTGCTCAAGGAGTGAATACATCTCCCTGCCCCTTTCATGGGGCTCAAAGATGATTGCTGCAGCCTTTGCAGAGCACATCCATGCCTCGCTGAGCAGCGCTGAGTCAGCAGAGGTGGGATGAGCATCAGCTGCAGGGGATGAATGTTTGAATGCTACCAATGCAAGTCATCATCTGGCTTGCAGGGACTGCAGTCACTGCCGTCCTCCCTACTGGGGCACAGCAAATAGCCCAAGGGGGCTATAGGTAGGTCCTGCAGTCAGTGGCTCTACCTGGGCTGGCTGAGGGTAATGGGCAAGAGGTATTGGGAGGGGATTGTGGGGTTTGCAGCCATGTGTCAAGCCACAGTTGTTAATGCAGGAATGAAAGACAAGCCATGGAGCTGAGGGGTTTCTGTGGGTCTTGAGCAGTGTACAAGTTCAAGGGGACTGGCTCAGGGACAGCGAGGATGTGAAGCGTGGGGCTGTGTCTGCATTTGTGGCTCAGTTTAGAATAGAATCGTAGAATAGTTCGACCTGGTGAGGTCCCCAGTTCTGGAGGAGTCACTGATATGTGCATCTATAACGTAGCAAGCTTTTTCCTAAGGTGTGTTTGAGCTATTTACCCCCTTTATTTGCTGATAGTTTAACTAAATCAGCCAAACTAAGGGGTGAACAAGGCTTCTTCAGTCTTGATCCCCTTTGCTGACCCAAGTGGAATTTGCTGTAAAGAGTGTTGAGCGCTCGCAGGTGCCCATGAATCCATAGGGAGGATTGATTTAGAAACACAGATTTAGATGAGATGTTGTGAAACTTCCCCTTTGTGCCTGTAGGGCTGGAGGGATGGGCTTCCTCACGAGAGTGCCAGGGAGATAAATCCATTGATGCATCAAATGCATGGTGCAATGATGGCTATGCAATCGAAATCAAAGGCAGCACATCAGAGAAGCATGGAGTAAAGAAGGTGTATGGCCATACACTCAGCACTTGGGATAAGGTAAACCAATGAAGAAGAATCAATCAGGGCAGTCTGTTCTGTGTAGTGTATAAAACCAAAATGCTTTGTGGTAGTAATTCTGTTCTATACCATGTTATGTCCATAGCAGGAAGAAAGAGTGAATCAGCACAGGGAGATGGATGTAGGAACTGGTCGAGATAATACTTAGCTTTAATTTCAGCTACACACTAACTTAAAGTGCTTGTGTAACCTAAGCACAAGAGCGGATATGAGCAGCCAACAGCTGAGAGCTGAAAGTGAGAGAAACACGAATGGTGGAAACCCTAAGCAAAGGGTGAGCTAAAGCCCTGTAATATATAAACTTTCTGTATGTTACAAAGTCACACCCTAAAGCATGAAGTGTTGGGCTTTGTTGTGAAAAGCGAGGTCTGGTTTTGATATTGGAGGTGAGCATCTCTGAGGCTAAGCAGTGTGAGGCATTGAATGGGCCCTGGGGAGAGAACTGACCACGGCTGTATATCTTCCCCCACCAGCACTTGAGAGCTCCAATGCTGCAGAAAGAGAAATTACACTTTAAAGCTACAGATTTCTTTTCCCATCACATCAAAGATTATGAACATTTAATGACAACTGTTCAAGCTTATGTTCAGATTGTTTTGATTAAGAGGGGAAGAGGAAGAGCATGATAAACATGATAAATAAGGTACGTGATAAGTATAGGTTATCACCTGAGTAGTCACCAGCTTTGCATATGCATGAACAGGGAGAGGGAAGTGTATGTCAAGAGCTTGTATTGTAGGGTGAAGCTATAGCTGTGTCTGAGATAGGTACCCTGTGTAAGGTAAAGGCTTGGTTGCTTTTCTTTAGCCTCCCCACACGGTCTTCCTCGGATATGAAGAGAAGAATACAGTTGTGTGAGAAGAATGCCTTAGGCTGCAGAAATAGCTCAAAAGAGAGAAAACAACATTATTGCATCTTGTGCATTGCCAACAGTTAACTGATGGGTCTAAAAAATCCAGGAAGAAAAGCAAAGGGGCCTGAAGAAGTTGCTGGAGCATTGCTCATTCAGGACAACTGGCACCCAGAAATAGTGGAATCACAGACTGGTTTGGGTTGGAAGGGACCTTAAAGACCATCTAGTTCCAACCCCCTGCCGTGGGCAAATCCTGAATTACAATAGCTCTAGAAAGTTATGTTTAACTTTTCTTGGCTCTTTATATTCTCTGTAGGTTTTTTTCCTCTGGTAACTACAGAAACTTAGCTTATTGCAACCTAAACGTCCTTATGTCAAAATTCTGCCCTCTGTGTGTTATAGAACTAGATGAGATGTTAATGTATAACCCAGAAAAGAATCGTTACTTTAAATGAACAAATAAAATGGAATTTTACTATTCTGGAAATAATCTGCTGTGTTCTCCTTTGGATTCAGGCTGATTTTAAACCCCCTCTTTTCCCAAGCCCTAGCATACAGCTAGGGACATGTGCCTGTTGAGCCTGTAACCTGCAATACTAAGGATGGTCCTTGATGTGATGTTGCAGCCTGTGTACAAATGAGGATGGGGTGATTACAGGGTTGGGAGCATATTGAGCAGTCAGGGATTTAAAGGTTGTGCCTGGCATAAAAGCAGAGGCACAAAGCTTTTCTCTCGATTGCTCAGATGACAGGAGTGAAGTAGCTGCAGCAGTGCTGGTCCTGCGTATTTTGATGGATATACCTCTGAGCTGGAGTGGTCTTGGGATCCTGCCTGGTCAGATGAAAAGCCACCTTGCATGTTTCTGCACAGCTGTATCTGCATCTGGAATATAGCAGCATCAGTGCTCTGGAGAGCAGACAGGCATAGCTGGTCCTGCAGTGTCCCCAGCCATTCTCCAAGAGGCACTTGTTTGGGTTCAAGGAGGCTGGGAAGCACAGCCCTGACTCCTACCTCTGGACAAGTAAGTTTCAAAGCAGGTAAAGAAACAGTCTCAGAGCCCCAGAGCAAGCTCAATGTAGTGCGAAGTCTTGAAGCAATGCAATTAAAGAGGGATTCAAAGTGTAGTCAAAGGTTATGCACTTTGATTTCACTAATACAGTAAAATAGAATTAAAGAGGCATATATAAAAAAAAATGTATGTGCCTGGGTGAATATAATGGCATTTTGAATAGAACAAAGGGTTCCTCTGAATAATATTTAAAATTTAGTATTGCAAATTGCTTGAATGAATAAAAATGACATTTTTAGAAGGTCAGAAAGTGCTTCAGAAAGGTATCTAATCTTTAAAGGTGGGTAAAAGAATCTGCTTTTTACAGCCACGCTTCTGCTTATGCTGCCTGGGACTCGCTTCCAGCTGAGGTCAGGGCGGTGGGTCTGGCCCTCTTGCTCTGTGGGTTAAGTGCATCAATCTGGATGATGGCCCTTTCTGCAAGGGACTTTGTGAGCTATTTGGTGAGCTCATCAACCCTCTAGGAAAATCCATCGCTGCCACATGGAAAGGTGAGGGGGAAAATCTGAGCATTCCATGTAGATCACAGTCTGTGGCAAAGCAAAACAACCTGCTGTGGCTGGCAGAGGTGGTTGACACCCTTTTCCTTCATTGCTCACTGTATTGAGCTTCTTAGCAAGGTGCCTGGCGTGTCTCTGTCCTTGCTGTTAGGCTCATGGTCTCAGAGTAGGGTTTCTCTTGCTTTTGGAGGCTGTTCTGCCTGGGCACAGGGTGTGCTGTAGCTGGGGGGCTGGACTGGCATCTCACACGCTTACACACTGAAACGTGGTTTTGGTAGCAATGGTGTTATAGACAGCTCGGTTAACTGCATGCCACAGTGTTAAGTTAGCTTCCCTGCATAGAGTGACAGAATGGTTTGGGTTGGAGGAGCACTGTCTGGCTCGCTTTGAGAAATGCAGCCAGCAAGATGCAATGCTGTCCTCTTGGAAATGCTCTCATGCTCCTTCTTCGTCTCCCTCCTGGCCTTGGCAGCCGAGAAGAGCAGGGGATAAACCACATCCCCATCATTTGCACTGGGTTAAACAAAGGCCATGGGAGTTTTGAGTTGTGAAACTCGGAGTTTCCCACATGATGGGAAACGGGTGAGTGGTTGTGGCACAGACACGCATCCTCTGGGGTCCAGCCTTCCCATGGTTTCTCTGTCTTTCTTAGCCCATCTTATTAGAGCATGATAGGGGACCGTATGTCATGTGGAGGCTGCATAGATTGCAATGACACTTTACTTGGTGTTTTTATCAGTTTTGTGAAATTCCAAGGCATGGTTACAGTGAGGGCTGAGCAATTAAGTTGCTGCTCTAAATGCCTATTAAATAATTATAGTCACAGTGGCAATATCAGCCTCCTTGTCTCTAAAGCTGTATCCTAGTAAAGCTATTTATCACTATTGCATTTTTGTTAATACATTTGGTCTTAGGTTAGCTTTAAAAGGATTTTTCGGTGCTGTCTACTAAGGGGCTTCATATATACACTTGTCCTTGGGTGGAGAATCCCCAGGGAACACGGGACGATGGCACAAGCTACGGCAATGTGTGGCTGACCCTAGACTGGGGATCTGAGCGAACAGGAAAGCTTTGCCTGAGCTCATCAGCAAATTAGATAAAACAGCCCTTGCAGGCTGATTGAAACAGTGGCTGTCACAGTGTCAGCGAACCCTCATTCCTGAGCTGATTGGAAAATTGCAGTTTTCCTTCTGGTAACTTTGAATGCCTTCCCTCCCCTCCTCCCGCCTCCTGCTATTGTTTCACTCCAGTAGTTCAGAGCTCACTCGCTGTGGCTGGTATTTCCCAATAAAACAAAATCACGTTCAGCAACAGAAGAAATTGCATGTGAATGGATGCTGATGTGTTGGGAAGTCGACTTCATTTCACTCTTCTCCCTGCTCCATATGGACTAAGGAAAAGTCAGCTCAAGGTCACTGTATGTCCTGGTAAGGTTGACTTTTCTCTTGTAACAGTGATGACCTGCTGTTGTTTGACTACTGAAAGGTGTATAACAGCAAGCAGATAATACCTGTTTGTGGTTTCACAAACCTTTGGACCAAACTTCTCCATCCTCATTGGGGGTTTGTCAGTGGTGAATTTGTTCTTCAGGATTCCTGGTAGGAAGTTCTGGCTAGGTCAATACAATACACCTACCAGCTCCTCTAATGTCTTGTGCGCTGGTCCAGTGGCAGATGTACATCGTGCAAAGTGAGATGGATCACTTTGAGGAAGTGTGGGGTGCTCTTGAGGCAGGAATTACCTGGAGCACCCATGTCTTGGTTCATTTTGTATGCTTACAGTGTTGAGACCTTGGCAGGATATCCACTATGTGTGAAGGAGGCAGGAATTTGGGTACTATGAAAAGTTTGCTCCTGGAACCTCTGGTTTTGTGTCAGGTAGAGGTGTCTCACCAGGCTTGCCAGGGTGAAGGCAATTTTGCACATGGATATGGGCATCTTTGCAGTGATCCTGGTGCAGATTTGATCTGCCAGGGCTGATGCAGTTTGGCTTCCCACTGTCCTCCTCCCTCTGTGCTAACATTAATGGTTCTCAGAAATAACCTGGCTAGAAACAACCCTAACAAACATACACAGTTATCTTCCTGCCAGCCTGGTGGACACTGCACCTCAGAGGTGCACCTTCAGATCAGCTTCAGTAACTGTGAGAAAATCCACTGGCTTCAAACCCCATGGAGAGTTGCCACCCAAGGGACCTAACAAGCTGTTTGTTGGCCTAAAAAGCGATGTTACAGGATGCCCACCCCTTCTTCCTCAGCATCCTGGCCCTGTAAGTGCACGGAGGTGTAGGTGGAATTGGCTGCCCTGTTGCTATCTTCTGTAGAACTAATGAAGCGGAAGAAACCAAAGAAGCCTGAGGAAGTGGGGCTTATTCCAGCACAACCAGGAGTTCAGCTCATGCTTTCAGATGCCTTTGGTTTGCAGAGACTGTGGCCCGAAGAATTAAGCGAGTACATTGCTAACAGTTTGTTGTGATGGAGGATGAGAAAGAAACAAGATAAACTTTATCATTCAGCGTTTGGGTGACATTTGAGAAATGCTAAATTAACCTTCAAAATGTCTCCAAATGTCTGGTTTAGGGAAGGGAAAAAAAAACAAGTCCAAGACATTCAGTCTGGTGAACGCAGACAATGAATGAGTGCATGTAAACAAATTCCCTCAAGCATTCATTGCCTCAGCCTCCAGTAATCATCAGGTAATGAATAATTTCCACATCTGTCTTACTGAACAAAAAATACCATCCTCTGAGGTTGAAGGTGAAGACAGAGCAATATCTTTAAACTAAAGCAGTTGAAGGAGAGGTTATTAACATCCCCCTGCCTCCTGAACGCTCACAGTATTACTTCCCTGTTCCAATTAGAAGGAATTAAAACAGTTTTAATTCTCTGCTTTGGTTGATAGTACAACTTTGCCATTGCTTTGTGGGATTCCAATTTCAGGCCTTCAATTCTGGAATAAAAGATTAGCCCAGGTCAACTGTTGCTTGTTACCAGCCTGCCTTGTCCTTGTAGCTCCTGTGCTTGCACTCCCATGCATGAGATGCTGATGCATGTCTTTGTCCTTCCGAAAGGAGGCTGTCTCTTGGGGATGGCTCAAGCACGTTGAAGCCCCAGCATTGCTGCTGGAGCCATGGGTGGAACAGCTCTTTCCTTGTTGCCCTGGATGCTGGGGTCCTGCTTGCTGAGGTTCTCCCAAGGGGCAGCCTGCTCCACTGCTGCCAGCGGGTGTCCTGGCACTTAGTCAAGGGTAGTTGTCAAGTTTTTCTGAAGCAGAACATCTCAATAGTCACAGTGGACCACACTCCCCATAGGAATCTGCTGAATATACTGCCTTCAGGAAGGATTAATGCCCACTAATCCTCTATTCAGCAGCAAAAGACTCAAGTGCTTGCTAAGCACCAACGAGCCAGTTTAGTCCTTCCCTCCCTCACTCCCTGCTGCTGCTTTCTTTTATATCTTCTTTTTTTTCCCCCCTTTTTTAATAAATCCTTCTCAAAATTACAAGAGCAGATCTGAGCAATCACGGTGACTCAGCTGTAGAGATATAGGCAGTCCACACTGCAGATTAAATTTGCAATTGGTAATATCATTGTGCTGCGCTGTGAAAATGAAAAATGACTCTCTTCCTACCTGCTACATGCAAAGTACCAAGATTTGCACCAAGCCAGAACAGCTTCTAGAAGAGGAAAAGGGCGAACTGACATCTCAGAAGGGTTAGAGACCGTCTCCCCTGTTGCCCTATTTTACCAGTAGAGTGATCTTGGCTGGGTTTATCAGCAGAGGAAAACGGAGACAGACCCCAAAGCAGTATATGACAGGGCATTCATTCACAGCTCTATGTTGCAGGGAATGGAATTTCTTTCTAGTCCCACCTGTGATTTTCTATCTACAAACAGTGCAACTGTGCTATGTCTAATCTGAAACCACCCAGAACTAAAGTAACTGCAGATGCTGCTCATTTCAGTCAAGCATTGAAGAGTTTATGAAGACTTAAACTGATTGTTAGCATGGAGTAATGAGTTCCAAATACTGATATGCTAATTATAATATTGCATTTACAGTGATTGCTTACAAGTGTGATTACCCTTCTAATTGAATCCAATTCTCTCTTTGATTGTGGGACAAAATATAGAGGAGTGTCCAGCCTATTCTATACCTCTGGTTTTTAATATCTTATTCTTGTCCTCTGGGCAACTGTCCCAGCAGTGCATAAATGATACCAAAACATCATCCAGATGCTGACCTTTTCCCAGGAAAGCTAAGCAGTGTTTGTGTGTTCATTTTGAACTCCAAGGAAGAATTTCCCTCGAGAGCTGTAGGACCAGGAGGTTCCCTTCATAGCCCTGCAAGTTTCTTCCTGCTACCCAGCTGTGGTCTTGTTCACCCCTTCTTTTGGCTTGCTCTGTTTTCTCTGTGTCCTGCAGGGGTGAGGTTGGGAGCCTGCTTGTTTCCCTGTGCCACTTCAACGTGTCCTAGAAGATATCTATGTGTTTTCTCCTTTTTGATTTGATATAAAATCAATGCTTTGAGTTTGTTTCTACCCGAAACCAAGGATGCAAAAACCAGGTTGGAAGCTGGCCAACCATTTTGCCTTTGGTTCTTACATTCCCCATGTTGCTGGAAGAGATGATGCAAAACCATACAGAATGTAACTTTGCTTTTCAAAGATTTTAAACTGAAGGAGGACTGTTGAATTGTTTATAAACCAGAAACTCCTCAACCTTGATTAGAAGACATCAAAGATGCAGAATCCTGTATTTTTCATGGTAATTCCCTTCACAAGTTAAAAATCTTCACTGTTAAAATGTGATCCTAATGTCTGGCTTGATTTGCAGGCTTTAGTTCTGTACCACTGATGTGTAATGCCTTGCTCCATTAAACTTAATCTTTTGGCACTGTGCTTTTTCTCCCTGTGAAAGTTCTTAGGTGCTGTTACTGGTAATCTTGTTCTAAGCAAAAGAGATTTATCTTGACGTTTCTTACTGTAGGAGGTTTCCTTCCATGCTCAGATTCATTTAAGGCTCTTTCCTGGCAGCCTACCCAGGTTTTGTAAAAGCTGTTTGAAAAAGATGTGATTTCCACATCTGCCCTTCCCATTGTGTGTGGAAGGGTATCAAACAACCCCTTGTTTCTTTTCCCTGTTCACCTCTGATCCCCTGAACACACTTGGGTGCTCATGCTGTGTTGTCCGTTCGTTATTATTCTCTCCAGTTCCTTTTTATTCTCAGGCTTCCCAGCCACAGCACCACTTTAGATAGAATGGACATCTTTTTCTCCTTGATGCATATCTTGGTGTTTGGCTGTACTATATGCACCTTTTCTTTAGGACTAATTTACTGAATGTCCTTGTCCTGCTTTTGTGAACACTCAACCCTCATCCGTGTTTATCTGCATAGTTTAGCAGAAGTTATTTCCTTTATATTTCCATATGAGTCATAAGTGCACTGAGACAGATCAATATGATATTTCTCCACACTCTTTTTGGTGTGCCTACAGGCTTCAGACTGCATCACAGTTGGTAGCAAAGTGACTTCAAACGCCCTGGTGAAGGGACCTTCAGTGGAAGGTGATTCCTCAAAGCCCTCTTTGTCTCCTCTGTCCTGGCAGACAACTGCTTGTCCCCCACAGGCAGCTGTGGGGACTTACCCCACATTTCCTCACATCCCTTGTCTACATAGGAAGTGGAGCTGGAGAATTAGATAGAAATAGGATCCTGGCCATCAGTAGGATATTGTGTTCTATAAGGGATTTGTGGTGCTACAACGGGGTGAAGGGAGAAAACCTGACATGTGGGGGTTTGATATGCCACGATGTCGTGCTGCTGTTCTGATGGTAGCTGTGTGCTGCAGTAAACAACCTTTCCTGAGAGTCACTCTCTACTAAAAATGCCTTATTGTTCTGCCCCTTTCCCCCCTTTCAGCAATGTTTTAAAAGACTTTAAAGTGCTGCTTCTGTCTGCTTGCAAGTATGCCACCTGAAATAGTGTGAACCATAAATCACTTTAATAGATAGCAGCAGAACCTTCACAAATCCTTATGATTCAAACTTCAGAGGAAGCTAATGTAGCAGTTCAGAAGGGGAGGACTGGGAAACTGCAGGCATGCATTTTGTGCTGGTGGCTATAAAGATCATGAACTGCGTTCAGCTAATCGCATAAAGATTGTCAGTCAATAGAGCAATGGTGATATGTTTAAAGGGCTTAACGACTCCACTGCTGAACGTCCTGTAGCTTGATAATCATTTGTCCTTGAGTTAATTATCTGAGTCATATCAGCTTTGTGCAGCAGAGATGGAGTGGTGGGTGGTTTTAAACACCACCGAAGTATTAAAATCGGATTGCTGTATCGTGAATCTTAAGACAGAACATCATGGCAGAGGAAACACTTTTACTCTGAAGCTCACCTTTTGCTTGTGCCTGTTTGACAAACAGTAAAGCAATTGGGCATGCTGAGGCTTTTACCCAAAAGCCATTACTTTATTAAAAAGACAGATGTCAAATCTGGTGTGAGTGTGGCCTAGACCTAAGGGTGGCACATATGCAGAAGCAGTGTCTAAGGACATGTTATCGTTTACCCCACAATAACCAGGGTTTCCCCAGGGTGCAAAGAGAAGATGATGGTGACTCCCCAAACTCTTCATTGAGACCCTGCCCCTGTGAAATACTCAGACCTGCGTGTGAAAGTCTATGACTTCTGGTCACACTCTGAGGGCAGGGTAGAGGAATTCATTGAGTTTAAGACTTTCTGTCTATCAGGAACTTCGAAACATATCTTAAGGAACTTAATGGATTATCCTCCGTCTGCTCACAGAGCCTCACTTGTTCCTAGATTGAATGGGGCTTGGAGCAACCTGCTCTAGTGGAAGGTGTCCCTGTCCGTGGCAGGGGGTCGGAGCTGGATGGGCTTTATGGTCCCTTCCAACACAAACCAGGCTGGGATTCTGTAATTCTATGTTTCTGTGCTGCTTAATCCCAGTTTGGTGTGGGAAGCACTGAAATTCAGCAGAGTTCTGATCCTGAGGGGGGAGAGGCTTATGTTATCCCTTAGGTTGGCTTTGGTTCCTGTACCTGTGACTCTAAGCACACTCAGTGATGCAAGAATTGTATCACTGCTGAGCCCATAACAATTTCAGTAACATGTTTAGTTACATGCAATGCTCTTGGAGAATTTTGTGCTCTGTAGTGTCATCAAATACACACTTTCAAGACTGCTGATATTCTATGATTTTCCTGTCTGCATTGCAATTTGAATCCATTAAACTTCAGCTGGGTATCACGGCAATCTTCCAAGGAATAGGAATGACGTGCTTCTAGGAAATGTGCATTATTTTTCTTTCCCCTCTGTCACCATCTAAGTGATTCCTCCCCTCCTACTTCTTAGGTTTTTCTTAGATAACTCTATGTCCATGTGCCCTAATTTCTCTTAGCATTTTGCTTGGCCAGCTTGAAGAAGTCTCTGCAACCTGTTTTTTAAATGTCAGTTTGATTTGAGGTGGCAAATTAAATCAGTTCAGTCCTGCCTGAAATAGTAAATGTAAACACATTAAACAGGTCTTGTGTTCTCCTTGAACAGAGCCTTATCTGCTCCTACTGAAACCAGCAAAAAGGATCTTCCTGACCTGTAGGGTGGGTTGATCTCCTCGTAATATTTATTCATCACCCAACAGGCCTCCTCTGATGATGTGAACTCAAGTTCATGCTGCTTTATCTAAGAAAAGAAATTAAGTTGATTAGATGCTTTCAATATATAGCAGCTTAATTGCCTTTAGGCTCTTGCAGTCTCCAGATGGGTAGACTACTAATCTTTTGCAATTATTCTCATAATTATAAAATTATAATTATGCCTGTTTTCTGGTGATTGATCATGGTTCAGAATGGTTCACATGTGTATTCCTTGACACATGGACACAGGCCTGATCTAATAAAAACCTCTGTATCTTCAGTGGAAGCTGATAAAGACCTGCTGAGATACATGGATGGAGAACCTGGCTCAGGTTCAAACAAGCAATGCTGGGTTCCCAACAGCGCCCTTTCTGAGGTCTTGCTGAGTCCTTCTGTGGGCCATATCAACAGCATGCTCCATATGTTGTTAATTACGTATCTCAACCGTGTCTTTGGGGTTTGAAAGGAGCATTTACCGTAATCATATGGTGTGATATGTCACAAAGATTCTTGCTTACCAAGAAATCCTCTTTAGGAAAACTGAGGCAGAGCCATGTTACCCCTTTTGATTCAGGTTAAACTCATTTGCATGGAATTTCTTTCTTTATCCTTTTTCTTCCTTTACTTTTTTTGCCGTTGGAGATGTTCTGATCCAAACAAGTGAATATTAGTTTAGTACCTAGCTATATAGCCCTGGGGTTTTGGGATCTGGGAAGCTGTATAAAGAGACATAGCTTAAGCACAGTTCCACGCCATGGCTATGCTGAGGTGCCTCCCTGGAAATAACCACGTTAACAGCCCATTCTTTAAAGGATGTTTAGGGAATTGCCAAGTGTTCCTGAAAAAGTGATGGCATTTGACTTTCCTCTATGAATTATCCTACATCCATGGCATTTTACAAACACTGCAATGCCAAGTCTCCTTTAAATTATTATCAAATCCGAGTATGCTTCTTCCACCTACCTTACATCTATACAAATCAGTAATCCCTCTGTCTAGGTGTTTAAAACCTCTCTAGGAGTAATCCTTCTCTCCCAAATGAGGCCATTAAACCATGGGACTTGGTGATATTTTTCTACTTCATCACTTTAAACTCTTTTCTCACCCTATGGTAGCTTCATAAAGTAGCTTTTAGTATGATCAAGGGAGTCTGACTTCTCTTTAGCTCTCTGTGTAATGCATTTAAGGAACCCAAATCCTTTAAGTCAAGGACACTTTATTAATTTACGGCTACAGGAATTTTCCCCTTTGGCATTAGTCTGTAGTGCCCAGGAGGTGCAGTTTTGCACTCACACAAAGCATAAATGTATGCCTGATGACAGCTTCTCATTCACCTCTTTATAAAACCATGAGCCCATGTGCAGGCAGTAGTGTGTCTACTGGTGAGCAGACCCAGGGTGTCTGCAAGCTGCCAGCGTGGCTGTAGGCTGCTGCTCCAACACGAGGTTGTTGTGTGAGACCAGACAGCGCGAGCCATGGTGCCTTAGTCAGACAGGAGAGAGGATTATACTTCAAACAGTAATCCTCGTATAATTCTGCTGCCATCAGTATCGCTCTCAACCTGAAAGCCTGAACACAAGCAAAAGGGGCAGCTGCTGCCTTGTGCTCTTCTGAAACCTGTGATGTGAGTTGGTAGGGCAGGGATGGGGAGAGCACGCTTATGCCTGTAAGTTCATTCACTTCTCCAGCTCCATCAGCTTGATGTAAGAGGATATTACCTCTCCAAACAAATGTTCCCCTTCTCACTGCACCGTTGCAAAGGCATGGCCATTAGCATGATTCATAATGAAAGGAACCGGCTCTTGGTCCCCTTGAAAAGCTTGCACAGAAAGTCTTGCCTTGTCTTGCATTTAGATCTTGATAAGCAGCCACAGCACAAGCTGGGAGGGCTCTTTTATAGCCAGAAAGTTTGTTCCTGACCGTGCTATAAGGTCCGGTCAGGCTGATCATTGTGTCTGCTGAATTTACTCATGGAGAGAGTATTTCAGGGGACAGGGTTTGTTGCAGATCTATTGTGTGTTTTAAGTAGTTCTGTCCCTCCTTTTCCTATTGACATCCTTGTATTAACAGGCAGCAGACACACCCCTTTCCAGCTTTCCATTTTACCAGCCAACGAACACACTCAAGGCTTTCTTCTCTTCAAATATTTCCAGCTGATGAGTTTATAGCAGGATTTCTCATACTTGCTGTAATTGATTATTAGCACCCAGTGTGATGCATTTCACCACATTTCCGCTGTTTGGCTTCTCAAGATCATGCAGTTCTTCCTATGTGATGCCTCAGACTGTTAATTTTTACTGCACTTATTAAAGCTGCTTAATTTTAGCCCATCTTCATTTGCCTTGCTTGAATCTAAATTAACAGGTAAGCTCCTAATTAGGTACCACTATAACCAACCCAGCCAGAGGAATCGGCGATGTCTATTTGTAAATTCATGCCTGCGCTTGTATGCCTAACCCTCTATGCCCATATTTTGTGTGTACTCAGAATAAGCTGCCATCAAACATGACAAAAGATTATCTAATGAACCATTCAGCTTTAATGCTTCCCTAAATTGAACGCCGTGTAAAATAAATTACAGTTTACCAAAGAAAATGAAACATACTTTTACCTTACACTAAAAATTGCATTGACTCCCCAAATCAATCATGTTTCCCAAGGTTGATGAATTAAAGCTCTGCTCCTGTAAGCACCAGGCTTTGGGTTAGAAGGTAAAGACAGAAAGCTTCTGCAGTGGTTTATTTTTATCAGTGGAATGATTCCTATTTGAAATTGAATGATCCCTCTTTCAAGTCCATTGAAAGAATGCACTTGTGCCCATAGCATATATATACTTTTTTTCTGTGCTTTCTGCAATTTCCTCCTCTTGCATTTGTTCTGTTTCCATCAAGTATTTCTGAAGAGTACACACAGCCCTTGCGAGGGGTAAGGTGAAGTGACAGGTAGCTTGATGCCTTCTGGGTTCTTGTCTGAAACAAATCAGCACGAGCAGAGAGGTAGAACTTTCTGTAGGGACACAGAACTAGAGGCAACTTGCTGGCAAGTGTATTCCTTGTAAAGAGAGTGCCAAGACACTATTCCTAGTCATCTCAGGTCAGAGTTACCCCAAAGCATTCATATCCTGAGAAATTCTCTGCCAAAGTCAGTTTGAAAATGTTCTTCTTTCTAGTTGAGTCATCTGTTCCTATGTTTCACAAAGAGGTCTGTGGTTTGAGAGAGGATTTTTTCCCATTTCCTGCATCTTGCAGTGTCAAGAAAGTATGAAATCTGAATAGACACAAATCTTCCTGGTATTCAAATGTCAGGGCTTGATCTAGAAAAGCACTAGACTTACTTTTACTTCCCCTGCTTATGTGTCCTTCTTAGAGACTGCTATCAGTAGGGGTCTGATGCTTGCAATAGCCACTGCTCTAAAACCATATTGTGTTAAGTCCACTTCTGTAATGACATTTATGTGTCTGATTCCCACTAAAACAATTAATATTTTAATGTCTTGGTAACTTGTAGAGTATGGATCTTCCTTTATTCATACCTTGCAAGTCTTTGAGATGTGTGAGGTCAAACCATTCTGCATCATATCTAAAGGTCTAATTATTTTTCCATGAAAGATGTCTTCCAAAAACCCCCCTCCAAACCTACAAACAATCAGGCAGTGTCTTCCCTTTGTTATTTTGACTAATAATAGTATAATAATAATTATTATTCTTATATTCTTATTATAATATCATTTATTATTATTAGATAATTTAGAGGTCTGCACCTCTAAATGCTTGGTCAGCAGGGTGCAAGAGGATGCAAAATGCTTTTGTTTTGCTATTCTTCCGTGGTTGCAATGTGGGATAATTCCACTCCATTCTTAGAGTATCGCACTAATACTGGGATACCCAGTGATTTGGATGCTTAATTTTTTGCTGTCTTGTGTTAGGTTTTTTTCAAAGTAAAAATAAAAAGGGAGACAGACATTTCAAAGGCAAAACCAAGATGAAAGACAAAATAGCGCTTTACACTTTTAGCAACAGATGGAAATCTGGACTAAGAGAATTGAACTTTAAATTACATCAAAAAATGTCCAAGAGCAAGTTAAATAGATTTCTCATTCAGGTTTTATTTGAAACTGTCACAGAAAGCACACATTTTCTATTCCCTTGAATTAACGTATTACTTTGAAAAGTATCCTAGTCCTATGCTGTTTGATGTGACTTCTCTGAGGGATAGTATCTGATTCATGCTTGCTGGGATTCTACAATCAAACAGGACTTTATTCTCATACAGGATTTTATGTCCCAACAGTCACGCATGCAAATATTTCTGCTTGCTGTGGGAATGTCAGAAGGATCTCATGGATACATCTTGAACTGTTAAGGCTGATGAAAAACACAGTTCTTCATGGGCTGTCATGAAAGAAACAGCTGGGTGCCCTCTTCTAGTTGCATTTGGACTCTCTGGGCATTGCAACTGAATTTTGCTGCCTCACCTTGTAGGTGCGGGGTCTTTCTCTACCAACTCTTTCACCACTAAGCAACAGCCAACAGATGTAGAGCAAGTTGCAGACATAGAAAAGGAATAAGAAACCTACCAGAGTCAGATGAAATTCCCTAAATCTCTCTCACAGCAGATGGAAAAACTCAGCTTTTTTCTGTTTCTTTACAAGAAAAGATTTGGGGAATATGAAAAGATAGTAAAATGCCATCTCCTGCACAGGAAGAAAGCAGGATAGACAATGAGTAATGATTTCTGTATTTCAGTGTTTAGAAGGGATGCAGGTGAAAGTGGTGTGAGGCCATTTAAACTGAAAGATCTTCATATAAGGAAGGGCATCACAGTCACGTCCAGAGGAAAAAGGATATGAGCAACATGTAAATGGTACATAATAAAATAATGAATGACATGAGAAGACTGTTTCTTTGAAAATAAATGGATAATGACTTTATTGAAGGCTGGACTCCTACACTTACTCATTCATATGCTTGATTTAGACAAGATAAGTCATATCATGACCCCAGTGAAGAATATGTAAATTTTAGTGGGATTGAGTCATGTTAAATTTGCAAATCAAAGTACTGCTCAGAAACGTTATCTCATTTCCAGGTAGTAAGCCTGGAGATTTAATTGTTCAAACCTGGTTATCATTGTATATGTATCATCAGATGAAAAAGTTAACAACCAAAATCTGTGTCATGATGAGGCTTAAATCAAGCAGCCTACTCTGGGGAAAGTTAAAACATGCCCACACAAAAGTGTTGTCTAGTTCTTATATACAATCTGTCCAAGGTGGCTGCTGTAAGAGCCGGTGTAGATTCATGGTTTTAATTAAGCAGCCGCCAAAATTTAGGCATAATAGAACTTTGAGTAATAAAAAGAGATACCTCATTTGTTTTCCAGAGAACATAAAGCCCCATGGTTTTATGTATCTCCTACTTAGGAAAAAAGATCTTTGTAATATAGGTAATTATAAATAATTTTTATTCAGTTCTTGTTTTGCAGAGAACAAACTCACTGCAAAGAATCATCATCATAAAAAAACCCATTTAAACTGACTCCACTTAAGTAATAAACGATTCTTTTTGGAGACAAACACACTTGCCATACAGCTGGTTAGAGTGTATTATTATACATGCACTTTAAGCTGCCTTGCAGTATAATGAACATTGAGGCCAATATCACCCACCCATCCAATGAACCTGGGGGAGAACCTTTCTCCTTACACTTGAGAACAGAGGGGTGGGAGAATGCCACCAGGGCTGGGGGAAGGGGATGCCCAACTGCTTCCGTGCCATGCAGGGGAGCTCTGCCTGACTGCCCATGCTTTGTGGACCCCTACAAGGTGTTCTTAAGACTGGGCCATAAACAGATGATTTTTCTTTAATGTAATTTAAGTTTTACAGTTTCACTCAGGTCTTTTTCCACCCCTGAGGTTGTCTAAAGGTGCGTGTGGTTCCCTGCGTGATTTAAGCAACATGGATGATTTACAGAAGGCAAGAGGCAGGTTAAGTGCTGTTGTGTGGATGGAGAGATTGATTGATCTGTGCTGACAAAGTGCCCCATGTAGGAGCTCCCCTGTAAGGTCCCCCAAAAGACCTTTGTCACATGGGTGCGCACCACAGGCTCTATGAGAGGCTGGCAAACAGCTTATTAATACAGGAGCCCAGAAGGCTGGATGGAGACCTCACAGCAGCCTTATGATATCTGAAGGGGGCCTACAAGGATGATGGAGAGGGACTCTTCATCAGGGACTGTAGTGATAGGACAAGGGGTGATGGGTTCAAACTTAAACAGGGGAGATTTAGGTTAGATACAAGGCAGAAGCTCTTCCCTGTGAGGGTGCTGAGGTGCTGGCACAGGGTGCCCAGAGAAGCTGTGGCTGCCCCATCCCTGGCAGTGTTCAAGGCCAGGTTGGACACAGGGGCTTGGAGCAACCTGCTCTAGTGGAAGGTGTCCCTGCCCGTGGCAGGGGTTGGAACTGGGTGTGCTTTAAGGTCCCTTCCAACCCAAACCAGTCTGGGATTCTCTGACTGTCCAGATATGCTGTGTGGGAGACGTGCAGAGACCCTGGGGTGTCCTAGGCACACCAGGGTAGGACAGCAAGGAAATAGAGCATGGAAAGGGAAGGATGAGCTGTAGGGATGGTGAGGCTGGGAGGACTGGCATGAGCTGAGAAGCAGGGCCAGGAGAGCTGGGAGGCAATTACCGAGCCTGTCAGTGCCCTCTTGTCTGGCTACAACTTTGTAAGTGGTTGTGTATGAAACCCAGATATAATTACATAGAATGATGGTGGTGTCTTCTCGTTAGTAAAGTGCCCATGTTTCCATTTTAAGCAGGATCCCTGCTCTGTAATTAGTTAGAAGTACTCTTTATCAGTTACATGAGCCAGATGGTACCGTAGATGGCTTTTAGTGACTCCTGAAAAATAGAGAAGACTCGGACTAGACACCATTTACATTGGGTTTTTTTGCAATTTGGAATATATATATATATAG
>NW_009936500.1:0-14293 GCF_000696875.1 Nestor notabilis
TGCCGGCTGGGCTTAAACCACGACAATGACACATCATGGAAGTGCAAATGCACAAATAGCCCTGACTTAAAAATCAGAAGGCAAAGTGTTCCATTAGTACTTCTTAAAGTTTTCCAAACTTAAAGTTGAATCACCAACTAATACAGTTATTACTTCTGTAAGAAGAAACAGATACTGGAAATTAATGTTACAAAAGTTATGTTAGAAGGCATATACATTTTTGGCCCTCTACAACAATCAGATTTATATGAAGCATTTCAACTTACTGTACATTAAAAAGGGAGGTATCCGTGAACAGAAGAAAAGATTAAGCTTTACTGTCCTGTTAGGTATGGATATCTATATCCGCATCAAAGGACCATGCATCATGCAAAACAACAGCCTACCAAACCTAATATTCCTTTTCTGACAATGACCAACCCTGAAGTGATTCAGAAGACTCCACAGATCTCTGGAAATGCAGCTAATTGCCTAACACCATATGACAGGAGAAATTTCTTCCTGGCTCTGACTGCTCGGCTTTGATGCATGAACTGAAAACCACTATTATCCTAGCTAGTACTCTTGCTAACATGGTTAATCTTTACAGAACTGAATTATTTACACCTTAGTGAATCACACAATTTAAACCGCATAGCTCAACTATGGGCTGTACACAAAAATTCTTCCTATGTATTAGTATTCTAGCCTTCTACTGCTATGCAAGATGCCAATATTGCTCTTTATTCTAAAAGCATCTGGCAAGTCAGTTGTCTTTAAACCCACTTCTGCCTTATTCTCCTCTCATTTTTGAACTTGCTGTTGCTTTTTCACATGATGAAGCAGAACAAGTATTTATTGAGACTTAGTTAATCTGAAGTTCTGAATTTGATTCTGTAATGAGCATACTGAAGAAGTCATTCTTTGGAGGTCTGAGTCAGTGCCTGCTGTGATTTTACATTGTTATTTTACAACTAAAAAAAAAAAAAAAATAAAAAATGAAAAGGTGCAAAGAAGCAAATCCAAAATGAGATTCAAAAGTAAGTAACAGTTTCATGTTAGTAGGTGGCTGTCACTCTAGAATAATATTTGTTTTAGGAACCCCAGGTTAATGAGTAGCCCATGGCTATATGACAACCATTGTCTTCCTTGGAGATTAGACTCATTCTTGGACAGGTTTATCTCACAATACTTTTACTTCATGTCCTGTGCACTCCACCCACATCACTAGTCTCCAGGGATCTTAGGGAAACAAGCCACGGGGATAGTTCCTTTAAGCAGCCACATTATTACTTTCAGAGGGAACACAGGCCCGATTTGAATTAGTTTGTTCCCACAGCTGTTTGGTCCCACCTTTAATTATTTAATGTAAAAAGCCCATATACTTGGGCATATACTAACAAAACAATAAGGGCAGAGTCAATTTTGCTTAGACTCTTCAAGAAACTTCATACTGGCAACATCCTTTTAAAACTATGTGGTATTTTTCATCCAAAACACACCGAAGCTAGGATGCATTATCCCTCCTACTTTAGTTAATACAGACCAGATCTACTTCGTTATCTGTTCAGCAATACCAAACAGGTGAAATTAAATCTCCTTCTAGCTAGCTAGTAAAGCTTTGCGTGCCATTTTTCAAAAGTATAAGATTTAGGATAGCTGATCACAGAATTAAGAGGAAAAGGGGAAAAGTACATCTTTGCATTTCACTTTGCTAGGAACAAAACACTCTGGGTGGTTTAGGTTTGCATGTGCAGTCTGGCTCCCCCATACAACAGCCTTTGACCTCCTCCAAGCCTCATGTACTTTTTCATAGCAGATGTCTAGTTTGACTTCTGGAGTATTTGATTGATATAATAAGAGCAGCATACATGGAGCAGTTACTAAACTCTGATTTCAAAGGAAATGGCAGAGGATGCAATTTGATCGAAGTTGCACATCTCAGCCCAATCACACTATCAAATGTTTAATTTTCCATCACACTATCAAATCAAGCCCTCCAGAAAGCAAATATTCTTTCCCACTTGAGTACTTTGCAGCCCACAAAGGGTGCACTCATCTGGTAATTAGGTGCCCTCAAGTTCAAATCTCACATCATTCAGGAGACAGCAGTGTTCCTCCATCTCAGCCCTCGAAACTGATCAGTAGTATCATTTGGTCTGACTTGTGATATCATCAAACTGAACACACTGATTTTGAGCATAACTATGACCAGAACCTTTGTATGTGAAGTCACAGATCAAATCAAACCACATCCATATCTTACAATAAAAGTGTGCTTAAGCCCACAAGTAGAACAAAATACCATAAGCAAACCACGAGACAAGACTATTGGCCTAGGGATTATAGCGCAGTAATAATGTTTGCAATCATGGGCAACTGAATAGTCGTAAGAGATAGCATCACAGCACACTGTGATACATAGGTAACGTTGCAGACATCTATTTGCAAAATGTGCATGTGACAAAACATGCCACAGACATTTACCTGGATGAACAATAAATTACTCCTCTAGGTCAAGCACGTACTAGAATTTTCCGGATCCAAGTTCTTTGGCATTTGTTTTGACATTACAGTTCAACTACAAACAGCAATTCTACTGCTGTGCTAAGATACTACTGTGTGCTGGTTTATAAAGATATCAAGGCCTTAGTAATAATGGAAAATAATTATTCCCTTATTATACCCAGACAGGAAATGATGGTGTGTGTGCTAGCAAAGTCTTATTACACATATAAGCACCATCCTTATTTCTGTATTTGATTCCTCTCTGCTCAAATTCTATCTGCTGACTCGAACAGCAATGGCTGTTCATAACACTGGGGACCATCTGCCTGATGATCTCTCATACACTCTCAGGTTTGCTCTCCCCACCTGCCCAAAAAAATTTTTACTGTTTTGTCATTACAAGAACACTTTTCTACACAGGAAGTCAAATTAAGTTAAAAGAGGGGATTTGAATTGTATCTGTTAAAACATATTAAAACCTTGATGGAAGTTGTCCTTCACAAGTTAAGCAATCTCCATGTTAGCTTAATTCATGATGCCCACAGAAATATTTAACACCCTTTCATTTTACTTTTTTGGCTTTGCTCAGAAATTCTGTGCTTGCAGATAGCAAATGCACCGTAAACAAGTAGAACCAATGTGTTGAAATGAGTCCGTCTTTATAATAAAAGTTACTTCCTTCTCAAGAAACCTTTGACAAATAGAAAACAAAAAAAAAAAGGAGCCCATGTTTCAGAATAAATGAGGATTTAATGGATCCACCAAGCAAGAGCGTTTCTTGTTTTATTTACTTAGAAAAAAGTACTCCATACATTTCTCTGGGTAAAAAAAAAAAAAAAAAAAAAAAAGGGGTGGAGGGTCAGGGTGGGAGGAGGGCAAAAAGCCAACCAGCGAATGATTTTGTCCTGCAAGGTCATGGATAATTACACTGTGGATATTTATGTGGATAACTACAATGTGTTTTACAAACTGCAGAAAATATTTTTCCATTAAAAAGATTACTGATTTCAAGTATTCCCAACCAGTCAACCGTCGAAGTTTTCACTCTACCTAAAACCAAGATGAACTTGATTTAAACAAAAGTATTGCTTCTATTAACAAGAATGAGAAAATGCAAGTCAGTGAACATGTGAATAATATTTTGCTGACCTGGAAAGTTATACCACATACAGCAACAACTGCCTACATTTTAGTGGATGACTGGTACATCCTGCCTGAAACAAGCCTGGAAAACACTTAGAAACACTTTAAAACAAACAAACAGAAACAACTTATGCTATATACCTTATAGTACCATGTGAAAACAGGAGGCCACACTTTGAAAAGTAAACCAACCACATTGCCTATAAATGTGCAGCTAAATACCTAGCTGTGCATTAAAAGCATTAACACAGAATCTCCCCTTTCACAGATGAGTTTTCATAGCACTTTACTCCACCAGCTCAAGCCTCAACAAGCTTAAGTGACTCAGGCCAGTACCTTCATATTGAGCAGGGTGGGGCAAGAAAAAACCACCTCATTGCAGAAAGTGGAGTTGTAAGAATACAAATCAGCAAACTCAGCATTTTGAACAGCACCCATAACTCAAAGCTAAAACCTGTGCTGTGCCTGACCATATGGTAAAAGTTTATCATACGCCTAATAAGAAACATTAGTAAAAACATCCGGAAAAAAAAAAAGAAATTGCAGGTTAGCCTTCAAAAATCACTCATAACCAACAGCACCACAATAATCAAGTAAAGGAAGGCCAGAATAAAAAGAATTGCTGCTGGATGCTCATCCAAGAATACTGTGCAGAAGACATGGTACTCCTTAATGCCTGAAAAATGAAGCAGCAGAGGGGCATCCAGAAGACCCTCTACCTTACAAGATTAAGACTAGAACTGAAAAAGCAAATAAACAAACAAACAAAAAAATCTATAGACATTAGGCTGAAGTATCCCCTTTGCTATTTCTTGTCCAAATTCAAAAATCACCTAATTCAACAAATGGCACTGTCTGGTTACAATAAAAAGGAGACACAGGCAAGAGCTGTAAATATGTCAGAACTGCAGGTTAGCACATGCACCCCAACCAGAAATTACAAATTAACCAAGAAAGGCTGGCCCACAGAACAAAATAAGATTACACTGGAGGGAACTAGGTACATCTGGGCATTCAGATAGCCTAGACCAGAATAGGCAATTACTCTCATTTCTAACCTCACCCCTTTCCTAGCAGAGATTAAGATAACCTTAAATAGCATGACCAGTGCCCACCTGTGACTTTTTGAACGTAGGCTGGTGAGCTCTTACTTAAAAAGGTACCAGCCCCCTGCTAAATCAGCAGGCGAGATTTATCCAGTTGACAATGAGCTGTAGTACTAACATGGTTTTGTTCAGGAAGCTTTTCCTTTCTTCCCCAAGCACATCTGTCGGTCTAATAAAAGTTATTAGCCCTCACTAAAAATTCGGCCCCTTTTATACCTGATGGAAAGCTGTCACACATTAACACTTTATTAAACATGACAATCGTGAAGGCTACAGACTGGAGTTCCAGCAACACCTGGATATCATCAGAGAAGACTGAGAAGAAAGCTATCATTTATCACACCTGACCCAAACTTGAAACCATAGAGTTAACTCTGTAACCTGAGCCCGTTCACAAAGTAGACACAAAAAACCTTGGTGTAAAAAAAACATCTCAATCCAGTTTTGCATAACCTGTTAAGATACACTGTATGGAACAAAGCCTTTCCTGAACAACTCCCTGCTGTTTTATGATGAACCATACGAAATAAAGTTCTCTAAATTAGGAAATTCTAGCCTGCAGGAACATTAAGGTTGTAAAATGAAGCAGTTAGAAAAGTCTCAAGGTCACCTCTATACAACTTGTCTCACACAAATTCTGTGCTTTATAAACAAATATTAGGAGACTTCTCAGGTAAAAGTCCCAACTATTTACACATTTCAGTGTAGAGGAAGGTCAGCAGAGATCCAGTCACTGAACACTGATAAATGTATTCAGTGAACACCTTTCCAACCTTAACAGTGAAGAAAAAGAGAGAGAATAAAAAGCATGCAGCTATATTCTGAAGAGTTTGAGTTACCCGACCTGGACCATTTAAAAATACAGTTTTCCGCATGCTTACATTCTAGCTTAATGGATTTACTCTCTGAATGTTCAGAGTAAGAAGGAATTTCATCTATGTCAGTCATTCCTGTCTTGATTCCAGTTTTGTTTCTGACATTCTTCAGGGCCTTGACAATTGTATCTAAATTCTGGGAGTTTTTTTCTGGTCATTCTGCAGCAGTTTTTTGGGAAGGGTGGGAGGGTTGTTTGCTTGGTTTGCTTTTTTTTGTTGTGTGGTTGTGGGTTTGTTTTGGTTTGGTTTTGAATGTGTGTTCAATGGTCTTTTTCCACAGTCAGAAAGAGAGCTTTGAGGATTGTATGAAGAACTTGCACCCTGACCAGTTTCTCTTGGCCAGCAAAATAAAACTAAGCACACAAAATTACCATTTTTTCCCCTCCAAATGATAAAAGTCTAGTACTGCTGTTCAGCCATGTGCAGTTATACTCATCATTCTGACTGCAAAATTAAATTAAAATTACTGCACACTGTCTCAGGAGCACGGAAGCTCCTAGAGTGCAACTATTTGAAGTGCTGGAACAAGGTCATGAAGCAAGAGTTCTTTCTCAAGATACAACAGTCACCACTAATATTATAAACAACATGACTGCAAAAATAATATTTTTTAAATCACATTTATCCATTATAAAGCTTAGCACAGTGAAAGGCCAAGTCTTTTTTTTTTTCATATTGCAGAATGAGTGGAAAAATTGCTAAGGCAGGCATTAAAAAAACTTAACCTACCAAGTTTCATAACCTTAGCACTGACTGTAGAAGGCTAAACATTAGTTAAAAATTATGCACAATTTTACTTCAGTAGTATTCCACTAGCAGAAACCCACATTAAAGTTAATAAGTCAGCAATGATTGCAGAATATGCAGATCCCACAACACCGAGTCCAAACTTGTATACACAGCTATCTAAAAATTGCAGTCTCTTATTAATTTTACTCTTTCAAGTATACTTTCTCTGGGCCCACATCCAGTAGATGTAACAGATGGAAACTGCCAGTGAAATATGGTAAAGCTTTGCAGGCCACCATGCGTGAACCAAGCTTCTCAAAAACTCTTTTGAATGAGATTGCTGGGTTCAGCCAGGCACCCAAAATACCGCCTACCTTCTTCACATTCACACCATGATGGAGCCAGCACTTTTCTCAGGTAGATGAAACATGATTTAGAGCAAATTATAAATTCTGAGTTATTCATAAGTATCCAGTTCACTACGAGTATATTTATATTTTAGACATAAACTGAATGTAACACACTAGGACAGCAACTGTGACAGTGCTCTGACGCCATTACCTGCTGCAAAGTACCAGCCTCGTCATAGCATCTCCTATTTTCAGACATTCTGCACTTCTTCTGAACAATTCAGGCAGGATACATCATCAAAAAATTGTTAATTATTTGCAGAGTAATTACCACAAATAATCACATTACTACATGAATACACTCAATTGATTTAAGTCCTTCCTGTCACCAGAGAGAGTGTTTCCTAAGCTTTATGTTCTCACCAGCTCCATAGTGCTATTAACATTATTCATGTAGCTACACAAACAGGCTGCAGGAACTCATTTAGCTGAAAACTAACCTTAGGAGAGGAAAAAAAGATTAGTTTTCAGTCAGATGAGAATCTTAACCTATCAACCTTCCTGAATACTGATGCTAGCACAAAGAAGAGGTTAACATGCAGAGATGCAAGGAAGGAGTATTGCTACCTTTTAGAATGCTCATTTCTTTCTAATGAAAGTAATAGTTCATTTTACTCTAGGGACCTCGAGATTGATCTACTCTTCATGTCCTGCAATAAAATCCCTGTTGGAAAAACAATGCTCTCATAAGAACAAACCAGTATTCACATGCATTGTACTGACCAAATTAAAGTAACTGCCTAACATACAAATTCTGTGGTTTGCTAAAGTTACATAGGTTTCAAAATCCAAGACTTATTTGGCCTTTTCTCCAAGAAATCAATAATTAACTTTACCAGGACACTTTAGGGAGTGAGGCTCTGCAATTTTTTTGTAATTTGTTCTGCATTACAGCCTAAAAGCCTTAACAGTGACAATCCCAGTAAAGTAACTGAATACTTTCGGAACCAGAGAGACATGGGGGAACAACATGCCCCAAAAGTTTAAATTGCTCTCATGCAGTCTCAACTCCTTTTCTACTACTACGATAGCCCTGGAAACTCATGTTTCAAACTAACAGCACCTTTCCACTACTATACTAATGAATATTACAAGTTAATATTTAAAGGAGATATTCTTTTACCTGCAGAATATGTTATAGTAATTGTTTTCACAGCTAACTTCTGGTTTAACAGAGGTACAGTGCTCATGTATGACAAGTGTATGAAATAATATGGAACTCTCCTACGCAAGCAGTGAACTGAGTGCAAGTGGCTCACAGACAGATCTAGATTTATCTGTGGAGAATAAAATGGGACCCCATAGGTAATGCTACACCTATAAATAGAAGTAAATACGGAACACATGAATATTTCCTGCCCAATGGGACTGGACATGTCTGGTTTACTGGTTATTTTCAGCTCCCTCAAAGCAGGGAAAAAAGCCTGTGAAGCCAAGAATATGCAGAGAATGTAATGGAAAGGAAACACCTGTTGTGAGGTCAATTAAAAACCAGAATATACACACCATGTAAGCTCTGAAAGGTGAGAAATTGCAGCACAGTTTCTAGGGGGAAGACTACCTTATAAAGGCAGGAGACTTTCTTCACTGAAGATGACTAAAGGGAAGAAAGGGGAAAACATTCCTTACAGTTACAGCAGATGACAAACTTCCAATGTTCTTCCTTTCTTCCTATTTATAGAAGTATTTGCTGTAATTAGGAAGTTTCAAACTGTACCTAGAATAAAAATCATTAGCTACCTTTTTATATAAAGGTCTGTTAGGCAAAGGCAACAGTACTCTTCCTGGTTCAACTGTATTATGCACCAGCCAACCTGACAGCCAAGTACACTGCATGATTTCTAACTGTTCCCACTAAAAGATACACTCCTTACAATTAATGGACTTGATGGTCCTTATGGGTCCCTTCCAACTTGAGATGTTCTATGATTTTATGATCATGCATCCTGTTCAAAAGCAACAAAGATTTAGCTGTTAAGCTGAAAAATTAGCACATTGGATTTTTACTGACTCAGAACTAGAACACTTGCGTGGTTTTTTTCCTATATTGTCCTTAGCTCTTCTAGCTCAAGGCCAGGACTTCTCTGCATAAAATATTACTCATATTTCACCATAATGTTTCTTTAACTGGACAGTGTCTTAAGGCCTTATGAGGAAATTTCTTAGAAACTTCCATAAATGCAGAATGGAAGACAACAAAACAGCAATACATTTTACTTTGTTCTAGCCTTTACAATCACTGCTAGGACAATGTGGCAAAATCCTATATCCAAAACAAGTGGAAAATCTGCTAGCTTTGTTTTAAGCCCCTGATATTTGCAAGTAAATAAAACAAATGCATGATACACAGGCCTTCTGTACTAGCCAAATCTAGAAGTGTGCAATCCTTGAGAAGTTCTCTTGCACCACTCATTAAAAATCCTCAGTATAGCACATACTAGGAAAAACTGAATTTGCATAGTTACCGTGCTGTCTTAATGAAACATATTGTCCAGCTACCTGTCCGGGTCAGATGAAGACTACGCAAGGCAATGTATACACGTGGTACTTACAATGGATTAATTGACATTAAAAATAAAATTTGCAAGTGAGAAGGCTGTTATATTGGGTTAGACATTCTTCAGTTTACAGCTGTAGCCCCTTGCTCTATCTTGCAAATTACAGAGCACCTAAGTAGACCAAACCTGTCTGTGCTATCTTCTGGCACAAATGTTCTGATCAGGACTTTGCCGCTTCTGCCATGTGTATTTTCCTGATCTTTCTAGGCCATTGCTTTTCTAACTGTTCTCAAAGCTGAAGATGTGGGATATGAGAAAAGGATAACCTTCCATCATTTTTAGGCCCTCCTTTCCAAGTCACCAGGACAATATATGAAAGAACAGATAATTGAGCAGTGGATGATACGACAGTATGGCAAGCAAGACCTAAAACTTAACAACTAAAGGCAGGAGGAATCCCTATTGCAGGGAGCCCCCTCTCTTTTACTCCACTTACACTGTCTTGGAGAATGAGCTGTGAATCTGAAGAAAGGCAGAAATATAATACACTTGTGTAAAGTTACCATGCTACCATAACTTATTTCTTACTGTCAAAAATCTCTGCACAAGACCTAGACCAAGACCTAGACATCCTGCTTTCCACTAAAGTTCTATTACACAACAGAAGTTTTGTACCTAAATTTTTATTTTTAAAAAGCAGTCTTCCCTCAGGAAAAAAAAAAAAAAAAAAGCCCTTAATACCACAGTGAAAGCAAGCCACATGATAGAAAGCGGTGACATTTTACTGGTACCAGAAGTGACTGTGAAAGGAGCGGACACTGCAGCTTGCAAGTACAAGTGATACTTATACTCATTTTGGAGTAACACAGTCCTTTGATGCAGAAAAAATATCGATACACATTCAACAGAAAATAATCATAGAATTATAGAATGGTTTGGGTTGGAAAGGACCTTAAGATCATCCAGTTCCAACCCCACTGCCATTAGCAGGGATGCCTCATCCTAGACCATGTCACCCAAGGCTCCGTCCAGCCTAGCCTTGAACACTGCCAGGGATGATGGAGCATTTACCACTTCCTTGGGCAACCTGTTTCAGTGCCTCCCTGGCCTCACAGTAAAGAACTCCTTCCTTATACCTAACCTGAACTTCCCCTGTTTAAGTTTGAACTCATCACCTCTTGTCCTATCACTGCCATCCCTAATGAAGAGTCCCTCTCTGGCATCCTTGTAGGCCCCCTTCAGACACTGGAAAGCTGCTATGAGGTCTCCACGCAGCCTTCTCTTCTCCAGGCTGAACAGCCCCAACTTTCTCAGCCTGTCTTCATAGCGGAGGTGCTCCAGCCCCCTTCTCGTCCTCGTGGGCCTCCTCTGGACTTGCTCCAACAGCTCCATGTCCTCCTTATGTTGAGGACATCAGAACTTTACACAGTAGTCCAAGTGAGGTCTCACAACAGCAGAGTAGAGGGACAGGATCATCTCTTCATTGAGGAGTTTAGAGGTAGCATTTCACTTCTTGAGGATGCAGAGGCACTCTTGTGCTCAGAGGCAATCAAGTAACAGTTGAGAGGGAATGCCATTAGTTTATGGAAACAATGAAAAAAAGGAAGATGTTCCCCCTCCCCTCCTATTTCCTAAGAGCCTCTGGTCTGGTCTACATGCTGAAGGCTTTTCAAGTAGCCTATACAAAACTCTCCAGCTCATTTCCGCAGAGATAGAGTTGTGGGGTTTGAGTTTGAGATGCATCTACAGAGATGTTTTGTCATCACAACTATGTTAAACTGTTGCAGTTTTCTTAGTTTCAATCAGCACAGCCTATTAACTTGCTAAACTACTACTATGGTACAGATGTAGCCCCAAATAATGTTTTGTGGTTAACAGGTAATTACTGGTAAAACACTTGGTTTCTCTCTTCCCTTTTTACATAACCGTTCACAAAAAAGGCTACAGTTCACAATCCTCTTCTATTATGAAAAAATGCATTACAGCATCAGACATCACAGGTGAAGACTAAAAATAACTGACACTGTGTCAAGTTTACTAGTACCACTAATACATTTTACTCCTTTTTAATGATGAATTTTAAAACAGATTAAAAAGCAAGTTTCATAACTGAAGGAACAATCCCTGTCTTTGTTGCTACTTTGAACTTCAAAAGCAGATCAATACTATTTTTAACACAAAAGCCTGGAATCTCTTCCAGAGAGGGTAATATAGATCTCTATTAAAGGTTGGTGAGCAAGCAATTAAGCAACACTGATCTCCAGTCAAAACTGCACTGAAAATGTATCCTACGTACACAAAAAAAAAGCTCAGAATGGTTTGGGGTTTTTTGTTGTTGTTGGGTTTTTCTGGTTTTGTTTTTATTTTTTTTTTTTAATGGCAAGAATGCACTGCAGAAACCATAGTCTTTCACCTATGTTCAGTAGAATGGCAAAAGATACTAACTGACCACCTCAGGTTTATTTTGGTGCTAAACTGTGCACTGCAGCATTTCAGCAGCTCCTTTCTCTCTCTCTCTTTTTTTTTTTTTTTTTACGGCTTTTTTCCCTAGGACTTGTCTGGACTTTGAAGCACTTAACTGAACAGAAGGCTGCACCCAGAGAAGTTTTGCTGTGTGACCACATAAGCCTATAGCTGTTTGTTAATCCGTAATAAATTCACTATTGTTTATAAGCTTCAGCTTCCATTTTTTGTATATTAAGCACTCTGAGGCGATCAGAGACACTCAGGCTGTTGCCCTGTGTGGTGTGATTAGAACTTACCCTTCCCCCCCTTTCTAAGAGACCAGAATTGAAGGGGAGGACCAGCAAGGAATAAAGCAGATCTCATGCTAAACCGTCTATTGGATAAATGCGACACGAGCTTGAAGGGTAGAGATCTAGAACAGAAGTAACTGTTACCGCTGCCTAATGTAACACACTTGTGCTTGAAAGTTAATTTCTCAGTAATAGGAAGCTAAAACACAGAGAGTGTTTCTCACAGCAAAACATTAAGAAAGAACATGAGACATACAAGAAGGGTATAGAAAGTGCATGGAAAGCTGCAACTGCAAACTAGCATGTTACCAAAGGAGTCAGGAGTAAGAAAGATCACAGTATTAGTGATGACACTGGCTAAGTAGAGAGTAACACCAAGAAGCAGACCAATACAGTTTGCTCTGCAGAGTCACCAAGATCAACACAAGCTGATGGGTTACTGCAAGTGACCCGTTTTCCTGATGTTTCTGCAGCCCTTCCCTTCTCTGTACAAGAGACCCAAACAGCTGAAGTTTTCACAAGGCTGAGCAAGTGACACTACCCAAACTTCTGCCCTAGCAGACTAACGTCCTTAGTTTCCTTCTCAAACAGCAAGAAGGACTTTTCATTTAGACACATAGTTGCCAACAGCAGCCATAACTGCAACTGAGTTGGGGACCTAAGAAAGGGTCTCTCGGGCCTTCTACTCCTTCCTCCTTTAAAATATCAATGCTCTCCCTTCCTGCCATAACCCTTGCCAAGTTCACACAAATATAACTTGCAAAGTTTTAAAGGAGAAAACATTAAGAGCATCAGTGGGACAATACTGGGTTTGGTCAGGCGAGAAATGTATCAGGAAATAGCTGAGAACAAGCTGGTAACACACAAATGACTCAGGATCCAGTCCCATTACGATGGGGAAAACAGGCAAGTCTTTTTTCCACACATGGACCATTCCACCCACCCTGGGTAAAAAAGTACAGAACAAATGCCAATTTTTTCATAGCAACATCAAAAAGGACAAAATATTTTTCATGAGAAAATCAGTGTGTTAACATACTGAGAGTTTGGCTAAACTATACCTTGATTCTTTTCTGCTTTACAACGTAATTCACACAAAATAAGTACAACTGTGTGCATGAGGCATTTTGAGTCATACAAATGTCTTGCATGAGTCGCAACTTTTGTAATTACAGTGGCACTTTCTGACACATCAGCTTTTACTTTTACAAAGTAAATAAAGCAGACCACCTGTGCTTTGTGGCTGTCATGAAACATATCAAAACAAGCTTGTCATTTATATTTTCATTAAGATAATGTAATAATAGAGTGCAGCCCTCTGACTTACAAGGCACTACTGTTGCAGTACATGGCATACAGACCCCTTCACATGCCACAAATACTGCATTTCCACTGCTCAGCTTGCTGGAGGAAAATGCAGCCATCAGATAGATACTGAGCATTCACTCCACCACAGTGAGGGATCAAACTTACAGTAAAACATAACTGGTATTAACAACAGCTCAAATGTTGGCCACATCTAGTTTGAAGATAAGTCACAAGTGTCATATTTTCACCAGCAAACAGTTCAGCTGCAGACAAAAGGCAACACACACAAGCGATCTTTCTTATACACCACATCTAGCATCTGCGACAAAACAGTTTATTTTGTATTCCAGGAGGCAACTTGGATAGTAAAGATCCCGTTCAGGAACCAGACCAAATTACTGTAAAGAAGGGCAGCAAGTTATCGCTGCAATACTAGTTTTGCTGAAGCATAAACCCACTGCTCATGCGATTTTGAAGTGTAATTATTCACAGTTCACCTGAGTGCAGGTCGCCAGCACAATTCATGCAAGAAGGAACAGAGTTATCTTGCTCGGGATACTGCTAGCCTATCAGCTCACTCCCAACAACTGCATCTCCATCTCCTGCACTAAGGTTTTCAGTCCTAAAACCAGCAGCAAAGCACTTGCTACCTTCTGCCTCCGCATAATTAGCACTATTAATCCCAGGCTATCCAAGCCCCCTGGCGTGGCTCTGATTTGGCTTTAATCTCTGCCGAGGCCTTTTCCTCCTCTCCACAGAAAGCCATTTAAACCTTGGCAAGCCTTTCGGTTTAAAGTGATGTTCTGTCGCAGAGGGATTATTCCCACACTGTACTGGTGGGAAGCACCTGCAACGCCTGGCCTCCTTAACCCCTTGAAAAAGGAGCGAAAGTTACTTTTTCAGGAGGCGACCGCTTGGGACGAGGAGCGGGCTCCTCTGCACCTCTTCCTTCCCGCAGGCGCGGCCGGCTGCACCCAGAGC
>NW_009936501.1:0-8943 GCF_000696875.1 Nestor notabilis
CCAGTGCTTCCCTGTTTCCATGGCGGAGGGCTCCGGAGGTAAAAAGCATCTGGAAATCAAAACTGGCTATGAAATGAATGAAAGGTTTGGGTGGAAACTGCACTCTGGCAGGACTCTGATTCCAGTAAAAGTTGTGATTAGGAAAGAGTCAAAGCTGCTTTGATGCTACATGAAGGAAGTAAATATGTATAATACAGGGGACTTAAATCTCAAAATCTTAAAACCTCAAAAATTAACTTTCTTATACAGATTTTATGACAAAAAATATGAAGTATTTTTGAAGCTGGTGGAACATCAGAGAGAGTATCGCTCCATCATGAACAGCTTCTGATCTGGAGTCACATAATCTGGGAACAGCAGGCAGAATGAATCTCCAGCTACTTGTGATAAGGGTAATGTCTTCTCATTGTACCGTCCATGTCAAAAAAACACTTTTATCATCTAAAGTGTACATTTTAACTTTGAATGAGAAACAAAACACACTCACTGGCTGTGAAGCGGCACTGGGTGTTTTCTGTCAATAATCCCTGCACCTCGGGACAAGGAATGACCATCTGCCTCAGTCAGAAGAGACCAGACAACCAGCTGCGGGTACCCCAGTGCTGTATTCAGACTGGCCATAAGCAGGAACAGCGCAAGGAACACTGTAACTGATTTGGATGGACTTGAATCGCTGCCTTTTGCTATGTTTTTCAGAGGTAACTACAGTTGGCACCACACATGGTCCTTTAATTTCACTGTCTGCTCCAGCTAAGCCCCAAACATGAATTCCATTGGAAAATTCTGTTTGTTTTTCTAATTCTTACTCTGATTATAATACTTCTTTGGTGGCTGATATTTGAGAATAACTTTTGCAGCTGTGCAGTCTGTTTCTCTCTGTTTTCTTCAGTTTCCTGCTCTCTTTTTTTTCTGTCTCCATTCTTGCAGCACAGTCATTCTGCTGTCAGTACTTGCTGTCATTTTGTCCCTTACCGTCTGTGCGCAGTGATTGCTGTGCCAATGTCAAATGGCCCATTGCTGACACTGAAAGACTACGCTAAGCAGACACACTTGCTGAAAATACGTTCCTAATGCAGGTGCATTCTTGCCATTGTGCCATCTGCCCCGGAGGAGTCAGCCCTGAAACATCCCAGCTCCCCCTGCCTGTCCTCAGCATGTTGCTCCAGTCAGACCCAGCTCAGAGCATCTACTTAGTCACCAGCTCTGAGCTGGATGCAGCAGCAGGTAAAGAGAATGCAGAGGGAGAGAGATGGGGGTTTCCTTCCTTTGATTTGCAATTGTCAATGCCCAGAAACCTTCCTGGCTGCCTGCTGGCCAAATCCAGTCAACAAAAAAGGCTTTTATTTGTTCCCAGGTGGCTTTTGAAGGTTGTCCTGGATAGTTAACTGGGCTGTGGAAGGATAGTCTGGACATTCTGGTTGTATACAGCAGAAATGTTTCATCTCTGACAGTACAAATTGTTTTGATCTCGCAAGAGCCAAACACTGCCAGTGCCATCAGTGAAATGCTCTTAGAAATTCTTTCTTTCTCCGCCATTTGTCTGTTACTTCTTAATAAGAGATCCTATTCTGTTTGAAAAGCAAAGCCAAGGTCCCCAGCTGAAGGAGAGAGGGTTAAGAAGCAAGGGGGGACAGAACAGAAGAGCATATTCAGATCAACTACAACTATGCAACAGGTCACTCAGGAGAACCCTTCTTTTCTTCAAACTGCCACCCTCTTGGTGAGCCTGCATTGTGCAAGAGAAACAACCTCTGGTCCCCTTCCACGGAGTCTGTGTTCCTGTAGATGGGCTCCAGCTTTATACACTCAGCTTGATAGAAATTCCATTCTGTAGTATTGGCATAGGCTGTAATTCCCAGTTAAATGCAAACAGAAGTTACACAATAACAAAACTACACTTAGAGAACTTGGAAAATAATTGTTTCTAGGTTGGGTTTTTTTATGTTAGTAGTCAGCACTCAAAAACATCTGGTAATTTTTTTAAAGAAACAATGCACTTCCTGCCTTGTAGTTCATGGAAAAGCAATTGTTGCCATTTCCAAAGTACCCATTGTTAAGAGAAACAGCTTTACAAGTTCAGGGACATAATTAAAGACAATGAAAGTTGATGGGAATAAAATGAAGAAACATCATAACAAAAAGGGTATAACAAGCAAGAAAACGACTGCAACATAATGGTGTATCATAGCTTACAAGTCAAAGGTACAATAAAACATGTCAGCTGAAAATACATAGAAGGAAAAAGCAGTTGGAGACCAGTGTATTCTGAACAATAAATATTCATAATTTTTAATGCATTTATTTTAATATACAATTCATATGTAAAACAAAGTCCACTGACTCCAACACATAGCAAATGTACAGATTGTACAGGGACAGATGTGTAGGGGGGTCTGGCACTGCACCAGCCTTTTTAACTCTTTGCAGCTCAACACACACAGACATGCACACACCCCCCCCCAACTTCAGCTACCTCTCCATAACCTTCCTGCTATTATATGTAAACCGAAGTCCACTGACTCCAAACACATAGCAAATGTACAGATTGTACAGGGACAGATGTGTAGGGGGGTCTGGCACTGCACCAGCCTTTTTAACTCTTTGCAGCTCAACACACACAGACATGCACACACCCCCCCCCAACTTCAGCTACCTCTCCATAACCTTCCTGCTATTTTTATCATAGAATCATCATTAAACCAGCCTTGACCTCTCTGGCTGAACTGGCACAAGACTTACAAGGCAATCACAAGGAGTGTATGAAGTCTAGAAAGGAAACAAGCTGTCATGCTGACTTTGTTGAAGCTCAGAGGCACAGAGTTCAAAACAAAGTGATGTACCTTGCACAGGCTTATATGAAAGAGAGATTTGTTCACATTCCTTGCATGATTTTTTAATGCTTTTCTCCTCTTGTAATACCTCTACTTCATAGTTGCATTTGTGTTCCAAGCCAGTGTTACTACCAGTTCCATATTATCCATTTTAAAATCAGGGCTGTTCTCATTGCAGAGTTGTAAGAAATCTGTATTCCTGTGGATGCGTAATCAGTTGTGATAACACAGAGCACTGATACAAGATTCTGTAATGATACTATCTGACATTCCTTGTATTATACAAGCCTTAGCAAATTATACAGTTTGCTGAGTTCTCAAATTAAGATTTTATTCAAATGGAGCCAAGATGTAAAATGTTAAAGGTCAAGAGTTCTAAAACTCTTCAACTGCAAGTTGTTTGGCTTTGTAATTTTAAGCTTTGTTCATAGGCATTTTCAACTCAGGCACTTTGTGTGAAGACAAGTTAAAGAAAAATGTAGCATGAAAGACTCCACCATGTATCCATTGTAAAACTCCCCTTGTAAGTGCTTGCACATCAAATCACTTGGCCATGCCAACTATTGCTGAGTCCTGCTTCAGCCTTTGTCAGAGGCAGAATGACAAATCCATCATCTTCTGCTCCAAATCAAAGAGAAGCCTGTCATTGCTTGGTGAAGTTTGACTAAGGAATCCAAGTTTGAGTCAGTCAGGCCTCTGACAGCATGCTCTGAGCTGCAGACCTTGCCATATTCACCCCATTAGGTGCAATTTGCTGACATATGTTTATCATGCAAATTAAAAGAAGGGAAACAACCACCATGTCATCAGCGGTTCCAAGTGTCCTACAGAGAGGCCCAGGCTTCATGTCAAATGGGGAAGACAAGCATATGATAGTTCCAAAGGAGCAAACAGCAACTCGTAGGAAAAAAAGCCATACCAGACCACCCCAGGTGAAGATTCCTCGCAAGGCAAGAGTCAGGAATAAGGGCATGTCATAAAGGTAATCTGCAAACTAAATATTCAGATCAATGACATTAGTTTGCATTCTGATGCATGCAGGTCTTTCAGGTCAGTGTCTCTCTCAAGCACTTTTAAAGATCTCTTGAATTCAGAAGCTTTCTGCGCTGTCCAAATCTCCCTGTGCTGTTTGATTCCTCTGCCACTTTTGAGAGGAATCCCCACTGCCCCCACCTTGAAAAGAAAGTATTGTGCTTGACATTGAATCCTTTTGGAAAGTGGGCCTTAATGGCTGTGCTGAGTATATGTCTGTCTTTAAAATCTGGCATCAAGTACAGGCTATGAATGCTTCAAAATGAGGCCTCAAGTCTTGTCTTGGTGTGGGCAGGAACCATAGGACTGAATGATTATTCCTCTTCATTAATGCTAGTTTGTTGGGTTGAAATATTCCTCTCCATGGTGCTTAGTTTAGTCTGTTCATTGAAACAGACTCCACAGTCTTTTCAGGGCCCCTGATCTTTCAGGAAGATTTGTTTTGGTGATATTCTACACCCTCACTTGTGACTTCCACCCTCATCTTTCACATCATTTCACTGCCTGTCACGTCTCTGTACCAACTGGGATTCCAGCTTTAAGAAAGTGCAGAGCCAGTGTGGACTGTTTGAATTTGGCAATATCTGGGGAAAAAAACCACAGCTTCTTTCTAAGCTGGAATCTGATTTGAAATTTTAGAGGCAAGTTAAAATCCTGGAGCCCAATCTGAGCACAGATTTGAAAGTTCCACCCTGACCATCTCTAGTTCTGCTTTGCTTCCTGTATGTCATCCCACACTGCTTTCTCCTCCCTGCCAGGATGACCGCAGGAGGACTCCTCTGAGTGAGGAACTCCAAGAAGCATCTTCACTGTAAGGACCCAGCAGTGGATGGTAACACTTCCACTATGGCATTGCCAATATGTGCAAAAAAGGTAACTTACATAATGATACAAACTGATTTTCATTGCTGGGTCTCTTTCAATCCTTTATATGTTATGTGCTACTGAGGAGGTAAATGTAGATTTATACTTACAGGTCGAGGTTGCCCTGAGAAACGCTTGTTGTAATCTCTAATGTCATGCACAATTTGTTTACTTGGCTTGTCATGTCGCTTTTCACAAGAGATGTTATCCAGAAGAACCACCTTCATAAGAAAAGATCAGCATTAGCACAGTATATGTGACTCTCCAGTATAAAGGACAACGTTGTGTAGTGCCAGTCTCTCCAGAGTCTCTCTTTCACAACAGCTCTGTCAGTTCCACAATAGCAAGAACATTTTCTGTTTACAACCCGCATCCAACCTTCCAGTAAAACAAGCAGCCTCTGAGCACAGCCAGATGAGATTAGGAACTTCCATATTGCTTTTTCTGGAATGTTATCCCAGAGACTCAACAAACTATAAAGAAGTAAAATGCTGGAGGTCTGTTTAATATTTTACGGTGTTGCCTGACAGGACATGTCAAATGCAGGGTCATTCAAGTCTAAGTGGGGTTTCAAATGCTACAGAAAATTAGAGGATAAATAAAGTTGATCCTAAGAGCTCAAGCTTGTCATTTTGTACATATCATAATGCAGATGGAGGTAAATCTTACCTTTTGTCTGCAGAGAGGGCAGGTTATTGCTGCTAACCAGGGACTGTGTTTCCAGTATGTGATCAGACAGGAACCTACCAACGAAAAAATTAAGATACATGAAATTTATTTGAGGATATTTAATGTTTACAGGAAGTTATCAGACTTAATAACCTTTCTACAACTAATTGTGAAAATGAATGTAATTTTATTTTCATTTCATAATTAATTCATAAAATTTCATTTCATTATGTGGTTTTACTTTGCAAAGTGGCTGTGCAAAAATGGAGCCTCAGCTCTTCCACACTGGTATATGCAGAGATAGACATCCAAAAGAAAGGCTTTGATTCAGTTTCTTCTCCGGTGGATAGGGTCTTACTCTCAAAGGACTGTGGTTTGAAGCACTCAGGAGCACAGGTACCCTTCAGAGCACAGTGCTGGCTGCAGTGGGCAAAAGCAGTGCAGGTACATATAGAGGTGGAGTTCCTGCAGAGCCAGTATGGTTTTTAAGGGCCAGTTATGACAAATAAACTCACAGTCAGGGGGCAGCATGGGGGCACTGGAAATCTAGAGAGGGACTTTTTACAAGGACATGTAGGGACAGGACAAGGGGGAATGGCTTTAAACTGTAAGAAGGGAGATTTAGATTAGATATTAGGAAAAAAAATGTTCCCTGTGAGGGTGCTGAGGCGCTGGCACAGGGTGCCCAGAGAAGCTGTGGCTGCCCCATCCCTGGCAATGTTCAAGGCCAGGTTGGACACAGGCGCTTGGAGCAACCTGCTCTAGTGGAAGGTGTCCCTGCCTGTTGGGACACGGGGTTGGAACTGGATGAGCTTTAAGGTCCCTTCCAACACAAACCATTCTAGGATTCTAGGATTCTGTGATACATCTTTGTAATGAAGTACTATACACGGGGCTATTTTGTCTGTTTGTCCCCTCTTGCTGTATTTCAGCTTTGACCCTTCTGGAACTGCATATCTCTGGATAAGTGAGTTGCTCTATTCTTTTTGATTCTTCTAACCCAGACAACTGTTAATTTCAGAATACAACCTGCTGAGGTCTTAGGTGTGCAAAAGGGGCAGAGTCTGAGGACAGTGTGATTAGACTGCACATACAGCTGACAGCAGTGGTCGACATACGTGAATGTCAGTGCTGGCACTAACAGCAAAACCAGCAAAGCATAAACAGCATCTAATCAGAAGCAGCCCAGCTTGACTTTCAGCTCCCGGGCGCAGTGTGCAGTATGACAGGTCAGGGAAAAAATATCTCAACATTTAAACTGATCAAATTTGACAAGGACCCCAGTGAGAACAGAAGCAGAATGCTGCACTGCCATTTTGATGGAATTGTTTTGTTGAAATGAACAATGCTCTTTGTTATTCAGAATAACCAGCAAGTAGTTTCTTGTAAGCTGTGTTCTAAAAAGAAGTCTTTGGAAGCTCTCAGCACAGGGTTTTCTTGCACCCAGACTTGCATTGTCTATTGTCACTGAAAAGCAGAATGTTGGAGAAACCATCTTTGAAATCAAGTATAAAAATGTTAATGATGCCATCAGTTATATCTTATGTACTAGGACTGGGGATGTTAAATTTGGCCCAAAGACGTTTTTTATGAATCTTGCTCTGACTTGTGCTTTTAACTTTCATTTTCATGTGAGTGCAGGATTTGTCTTTCTGATGCTTGTATTTTGTTTGCACATACAGACTGGTTGGCCAGGCCCATGGCTGTGTTTATAGCTAAATCCTGGTGTGATATGTATAAATGCAGTCTGGCAACAGCTTCCAGCTTTCACTTCAACATTTGCATTTGACAAACACCATACCTGACTTCAGAAACGGCTTGACCCACTGGATCCAGATCCTGTATTGTGATCCACGTGGCTGTAGTGCTGCGCCTGTGCTCAGTCACAGTGATAGCAGTGGGGTGCTGAGGGATCCCATAGTCCTTCAAGGGCTATCAGAAAAGAACCCTGTGCCCTATGAACACATGCTGAGAGAGCTGGGCTTGTTCAGTCCGGAAAAGAGAAGGCTCCAGGGAGACCTTGGAGCAGCTTCAGTGCCTAAAAAGGCTACAAGAAATCTGGAGAGGGGCTTTGAACAAAGGGCCTTATAGGGACAGGACAAGTGGGGCTGGGGGGTGGGGGTGGGGAGTACAGCTTTAAACTGATAGAGGGAAGACTGAGATGAGCTCTTAGGCAGAAGTTCTTCCCTGTGAGGGTGCTGAGGCGCTGGCACAGGGTGCCCAGAGAAGCTGTGGCTGCCCCATCCCTGGCAGTGCCGGCCCCATCGCGGGCAGTGTTCAAGGCCAGGTTGGACACAGGGGCTTGGAGCAACCTGCTCTAGTGGAAGGTGTCCCTGCCTGTTGGGACAGGGGGTTGGAACTGGATGAGCTTTAAGGTCCCTTCCAACACAAACCATTTTAGGATTCTATGATTTTATGAAATTAAAATTTGCTGCATGCAGAATCCTTTGTTGAGTAGAACAGGAAAGGAAGGACTCTTCTGAAGTTGACCTATTTGTGCTTTGGTGCATTTTTCAGAAACTAGACAAAATCCTGATTGATTCTAGGCTGCTGCATGGCCCTGTGAGGGAGGCTGGAGGTTTCTCTAAAATACCTCTGTGGTTATTGTTAATTAGAAAAAAATAATATTGCTCAAGGATCGCTTTTCAGTTGAACTTCCTGAACATATGGTTCAAACTGAAGCTGAAAAGGAAAACTTCAGGACAAACTGTATGAATTACTACTAATAATAAAATCAGACATTTTTTATAAGTCCACATTAATCTTCTTTAAAAGCTTTGGGTTGACCACATTTTTTAAATAAAACTTTTACCAGAGTGGAATTTATTAAGAGAGCTCAGCATTGCCTTAGCTCTGGTCCACAGGGCATCAAGTGAAGTTTTATTACTGAGTTCAGTCACACCAGACTTAGATCTACACAGAATGGTTTTGATAAGCCCAATGTAAAGTTTTATTGGTTTAAGACATGAAAACCAGACAATGTTACAGAGGCCGCTCCTACTATATAAACAAAGTCCTAACATAGATAATGCAGTGCACTGGAGTTAATGCCTTAGAGCAGAAATGATGATGTACTTGAGGGAAGTAAAGCCTGGCTAAATATATACAGCTAACAATAACAATATATTCCAAGCTTGTATATGGTAATTCTCCTCTGTAGATCTCAAAATAAAATCAAAATCAAATCTGTATCATTTTGTCATATTCACAGCTGGAAAAGGGAAAATTAACCAGGCCAGAAAAGAGGGAAGTTGATGATCTTTTTGTTGTTAATGTCTGTCTTTGTACTTGAAACTGTAACTACTGTGACATTATTTGAAACATGTTTTGAGGCCATATGCTTACTGTTTGTCCTGGAGTGAGTTATATTCAAAGCATCCTTTTCCTGTATGTTATGAAACAGTGTTATAAAAACATGAAACAACCTGAAGTATTAAATGGTGTCACTCACAAGGGAGATGAGCCCTACAAATGTCTGTAGCTGTTGGGGATCCACTGTTGTGGTTTCAGAGGATGGAAAGAGGGGTGGGGGGGGTGAGGAGGTTGG
>NW_009936501.1:8974-17763 GCF_000696875.1 Nestor notabilis
ATGAGGAGTTGGGCTGTGTGAGCATCATTTCAATCTAGAGAAAAATGGCACTTCCTAAAGATAAAAATGTGCTTTTATTGCACTAAGCACCAGCAACACAGCCCCTTGTTTTCATTTACGCTGAGGTCTTTTTATAACACTCTTACATGGTGAAAAAAGTGTGGATGGCTTGTAAATATAACTTGCACTTGCTCTGAGGTCTCTGTAAGATGCCAGAGCAGTAGAAAGCAGCTTTGTGGTTCTGAGCAGTGTCTCTTGATGTGTCTTGCTGTTGCAGTATCAGACAGTGGTGCCTCCAGCTGTCTGCCATCCCCTCTGCCAGACAGTGCTGATCTTGTGCTGCACAGTAGCCCTGAAGAACCTCCAGAGGCAGCTTCAGCCTCATCAAATCTTGAAAAACTCCAATTCTCTTCCCAGCCCTGCTGTGGGGATGAGGGCATTTAGCAAGGAACCTGATAAGCAGCTGGGGCAGGGAGGTTGTAAACTTCACCTGTAAGTTCACTGGATGATGTATCTCAGAGGCCGGAGAGAAACAGTGTTCACTCCTGTATGTGGTAGCCTTATCCTGCTACATTGCAAAACGGGTGCAAAGCTCACACTGGCTCTAGTGGTGCAGAATGTGGGCCTTAAAAATCCTGAAATCCCCTTTATAAATGCAATTAGGAACATAACTCCTCCACTGTTCCATGCTTCATCCTTGTTTTCCCTTTGAAAAATGATTTGAATTTTGTAATCCTGACCATATGGCTTAGCAGCCTCATAAAAGGCATTTAGCAGACACATTTATCTAGAGAATTCTGGGTTTACTTAGATTATCCAGTGACTAGAGATGTACTGGGGAGGACAGGACCATGGGCAGCCTCAGCAGAAGGACCCTGTGAATCTGGATCTGTCTGTTTCCTATTAAGCCAGATCCTGGGCTGGAATACCCAGTTACTGACCATGCATCCTGATATCTTTGAACCCACATTTACATAATGTGGTCGTAAGATTTTAAGATTCACTTAAAAATCAATAAAAATATTAAAAGAAGGCTTATAACTAGAAACTCATGTTTTGAATTGGTTAATATGTAACTTGCTTATTTTTTTTGTGTTTAGAAAGCTTTTACAGGACCAGAAGCCAATGTAATGATGCCACCTTGCTCTAGACCACTTCTTTATTTTAGGCAATTGTTTCTCATGGGAAGCAAGTCTGTGGTACAGAATCAGACCTAAGCCCAGCACGTCTTACCACTTTGACCAATGTAAACATAACCTGAATTAATTTTATGGGATAGCTGGATTTTTTGGCTGTTCATTAAAAAAACAAGCTGTCTTCCCAGAAGTGAGTTCATGCTTGGAGGTAAGACCTCATCTTACATCTGTTTGTTACACCTTGACCTATCTCAGTTGCACAGTGTGTGATTATTAAACTGTTGTATTTTGTAACTGTTGGTGGTATTTATTTTTTTGCTTGTTTGGATTTTTTGCATAGCTGAATACAAATATTCCTTACTGTGGCTGTGGTGAGGCCCTGGCACAGGTTGCCCAAAGAAGTGGTGAATGCTCCATCCCTGGCAGTGTTTGAGGGCCAGGTTGGACACAGCCTTGGGTGACATGGTCTAGTGTGTGGTGTCCCTGCCCATGGCAGGGGGGTTGGAATGAGATGATCTTAAGATCCTTTCCAACACAAACCATTCTGTGAGTCTATGTGAAAATGGGACTTCTGCTTCTAGTGAGAGCTCTTCTTGCATGTAGTTCCAGGGAGATTGGCTTGGTCCTGGTTTGTAAGAGTGCTTTATTTTGTAGCCTGTATGAGCACTGCACTGTCAATCCAGGAAACTTACCACAGAATAAATGTCCACAGTTGGTTTCTACTGGGAGAGTAGCTGTCTGGAGGCAGATGGGGCAGCTGAAGTCACTGTGATTACAAGGTTGCCAAATTTGGAGGGATTCCTGGAAAAGAAGTAGTACAGAATCTTCAGTAAATTAGTATTTTGATTGACATATTCAGTTCATTAATAGTAATTTACTATGATTAGCAGAGAGTCACAGAAACTAAGTATAGATATCATGCATAAGTGAGCATTACCAGTTTTCTTCCTTCTTTGTACTTTTGTCTATCACTTAAATGTACTGAAATAAAGTTCAGTGTGTTCTCTGCATTCCTTGGGTGGCAGAATGATATTCTTAGTGTGTACCACAGGCTACATCGCAAAAAGACTCCTTAAGTAAAGAAATTACTTCCAAACAATCCTTTTGTTTGCTTAGCGAAGTCTGTAATTAGGAATACTGTTAAGCTTTGTTTTTAGAGTGGGAAGGTAAGATTTCTGTAAGTCTGAGAAATGATGAAATGGCATTTTGAAATCCAAAGTGTATGATCATATTTCTGAGGGAAAAAGCTGAAGGATGTGTGTTGGTCTTCCAGTCTTTGCTCCTAAATCATTGCCTGTAAGCAGTAAAAGTCTGGCAATATGTTCATCTCTGCCAGGATTGTTTGATACAGTGGGAGGTAAAATAGCTGTTCTTACTTGACATTGATTCCTTACCACATTGAAAGTTTCTTGCCACCTTTATTATGATGCATTAGCCAGTCTGTAACGGGTGATGAACCTGCCTGCTCCATCTTAGCACGCACCATGGAGACACTTAAATTTGACCATCTGTTCAATTGCCATAACCACAATGAGATCAGTCTTTAAAGAAAATGTAATATAGTGTGGCTAGTGTCCTTTCTTTCTCAAGATAAAGTGATTTCAATGTTTCTATCAGTCCCAGAAGCAGAGAGGCACTTCTGAAATTGGGAGGGAGCTTCCAAGGAAATTACTTGGCTTTAAGACAAAGTCTTGAAGGTTATTGAAGGCTGGCCACTGCCTACACATGGTTAGCAAGGTTCAACAGGAGGTGGCATCAATTACAGTTTCATTTTTCATGTTATTCAAAAAATGTTGAGATGCACATGGTCTTAATGGGATCTTAATAACCACAGAGGTCCAGCATTACGTGGAATGGGTATTATTTTTCCATTACTGAAGTAAGGCATTCAGATAAGGTGATGGCATATGTACAGATTATGGTATTGCTGTATGCATGCAGTCCCTGTTGCCCAATTTGACCTGGTTATTTGTTTTCTAAATACCTGGTTGACATCTGTCTACATGAGAGATCAATGAATGCAATTCCAAGTATCTGACCTGTTTATAGAAGTTTTTATACAGAGAAAACTGAATAGAATCTGTATTTTGCATGTCAAATACTGCAAGATCCAGAGGGACTGTGAAGATTCAGGCTCATTTGACAACAAAGACTTTTTAAAAGTAATTAATTTTTCTAATGTAATAATTCCAAGAAAGAAGAAAGAGGTCATCATGTAGGTCTGCCAAATGAGTGTTCAGGAAACCAGGTCTCTTGCCAGAGCCATGCCTAAAACTATGAGTTAAAATTAGCAGTTCTAAATCAGCACCTTTAATACCAGTCTTTCCTTCCTGTAATGAGGATCTGTAAAAAAGGACTGAAGGTTTTAAAACAATGTGCCATAACTACTGGAAAAAGTCCTTCTCCTTTACTGTTTGTGAAGTTATAAATGTATTTGTTTCTGATTCTCAACAGAAAAATTTAAGAAGCTGAAGGTATTGGCATTGTTTTCAGATTTTCCTCTCTATGCACTCATAAGATTATCTCCTGCTGAGATACCAACCTCACACTCACCCAGCAAAGCTGGGATGATAGTGTAAGAATAACTACAACACCACAATGACTGGATTCAAGTCCAGTACACTGACAGGTGAATTCCAGGCAAGCAATTAACACAATGCTCCCTAAAATTCATATGGCACATCACATGCCTGTATTTTGACTTGCCATGCAGTACTGATGGGGATTTGCATTATTTCAACTGATACAAGCTCTGACAGTTTTCATCAGCTGAGGAACTGCCCCACAGCAGTTGTGTTTATAAACACTGCATCCATGACATAAGCTGATTAGGTATCTACTCTTTATTTTTGCAAAGTAATAACACATTTCTTCAGCTTTGTCTCATACAAGAAAGGGAACTGAATGTGTTTCTGATTATGCAATAGATACCGAGTCAAGGGAAACCCAGCATTCCCAGACCATAACCGATGGAAACTTTGAGAAGCTCTTTTGCCCTTTGCAACCTCAAGAAGTTGAAACCACTCATGTATTTTGTATTAGAATGTGTTGTACAATAATTAACTGACTATATTGCTCCTAGGGGACAAATGATTAGTCGTTTTTTTCCAGATGACTCATCTTCTGCTGACTTACATAAGGAAGTCTGCAGAAACAGAGTTTGTGCTGTTCCGAAAATGGGAAAACTGAATGTTGCTGCGTTGCCATCTGATAGCAGTTCTGGCTGCTGAGGTAAGCTACCACGTGAAGGGGCTGGTAACGCATCAGCTGGGTGCAGGTTCCTGTTGAGACCTTGAAAATACTCAAGCTCTGAGACTTAGGACTATGATTTAGAGCAAAGAACCAGGAAATGATCCTGTACTAATGACACAGAACAAGGCAGTTCTTTACATATATGGTTAAGCAGGGGATGTTCTTAGGGATGCTAGAAATTTCTGAGTTCAAGAGGTGCTGGGCATTAAATACTATTAAATGCAAAGGTAGCACCTCTGCCTGAGTTGTTCCTGAACCATAAATTGCTAAAGAATGAAGTGTTTTCTGGGGAAGCATCATTTGTGTTTCTTTTTTCTTCTGTAGGCATCCATTGCTGCAGAGCAGGCAAGCTGGCCCTGGTGTGACATGGTATAGCCATTCTTACATTAATAGAGCATTTGGGGGAAAAAGATGCTTGAGGTCACCTTCAGCAGAGATATCAGTGGCTTAGTCTTGTCCTGAGTAGATAGGCTAGGAAAAACATGCCAAATCTTTCATTTATTTTTCATAGATTATGTGCACATAATCAAATTTCTGATATATTGAGTCCAAGCACTCAAACTGGCTTTCAAGCTGGCTTTAGTCTGGTTTCCAGGGGACCGCCCAGCTGGATCTGATAGAAACAGAAGACAGATGATATCTGACATAGCTATAAGTCTGCCAGAATGAATTTACCCCTTCCAAAATCTTGAGCCAGCCTTTGAACGTTTGAACTAGCAGATTGAATTAAGAGATTGAAATAGTGATCATGGCAGTTAGTATTTTGTGTCGTAAGGCTTTGAGTTTTTGATGGCATTAAAGAGTCTTAACAGAATAAAGTATTTAGGGCGACTTTGCCTAAAACGACAGATTTTTAAGGAGCTTCCTCTCATATAGTAGTTTTACATGTAATTATAAACACCACAATTAAAATTGTCATTCCTGGTAACATTAGGCAGAAGTTCTTCCCGGTGAGGGTGCTGAGGCGCTCCACAGGGTGCCCAGAGAAGTTGTGGCTGCCCCATCCCTGGCAGTGTTCAAGGCCAGGTTGGACACAAGGGCTTGGAGCAACCTGCTCTAGTGGAAGGTGTCCCTGCCTGTGGCAGTGTTTGGAATGGATGAGCTCTAAGGTCCCTTCCAACCCAAACTGTTCTATGGTTCTTTGATTTTAGGCTAGAAACTTTAAGAGTGCCCATAAAAACTACTATTTCATAATGTCATACTGATTTTGTAAAGCAGCTTTGATGAATCAAGAGGGGACAATGGAAGTAGGTTTCTAGGTAGCATACCGAAATTGGGCTCCTCCCCCAGAAACATCTCTGCTTTGGGAGAAGTGGGGCAAACTTGCACTGTTTGTCTCCAGAAGCATCATGTTCTAATAATTTGATTAGCTGCAGTCAAGTTAGGGCATGCCACAAAGTTAGCACAGAAAATCAAGTCTGGAAGTTCCTTCAGGGTTCATGCTGCTTACACTGGTGGGGTTTGAAATGAGTCTGTTCACAAGTCTTTGAGACAGAGGGAAGCTGAAGAATTCCTCATACTTTACAACCACAGAACTCCCATTGTGTTACATGAAGGAAGATACCCAAGTCAAGATTTTCAATACAATTTTCTTAGCACCATTTTGAACGCGTAATGTTACTCTAAGATTTCTCTTTAAAAACCCTAAAATATTGCTATTTCTAATCCAAATATTATTGGGAATCATGCTACAGCCAGAATGGGATGGTAAAATGTATATTCCAGTAGAAGTCAATCTGCTTCATTTGGAGGAAACGAAAAAAAACCAAAACAATCAAAGCAAACCCCAAAGTTCAGGAGCAAATTATTCTGACAAACACACTTAGAATCCAAAGATCCAAAGAACGCCTTAAACTCCGCCACCTCAAATTTTAAATGCCACAATACCTATCTTTTGAGTATCTCCCCCACCATGAATTCCCTAGTGCAGAGTTAGACTCCTGAACCATTATACAGGACATAGAGAGACTGAGGTATGTGAGGATTGTGCCTAAATCACCCGGCCAATTACTAGAGACACCTACCAGGAGCCAACAGTAATAGTAAACACATGGCTTATGTCCCAGCTCTCACTATTTGCAAGGTGGTGAGCAACACCACAGTGTTGCAAAGCTGATGGCTGCATCTTCTCAAGTGCACAGGTGTATTCTTTGAAAGAACTGGGCAGGGCTCAGCATTTTCAAGGAGTGGCACTGGTCAGCTTTAAATAATACTCAGTGCTGAAAGCCTGAGAATTCCATAGGGAATGCTGGTGTAGTGCTTTTACTGACCAAAGAGATTCAACTTTCATGGCTGGTATGGACACCACTAGCAGTTTTCACCAGACCATGCACCTAAATTAGATAATGGACATGAAGTGACTCTCTATGTAAAAAGTACTGAGGGAAAATGACTCCCCCACTTTCATGAACTAGCAAGAAGGTAGTAAATTGAATTTAATCTGACACACATGCTTCTATATGATAGAAACAGCTTTTGACAACTTACATTAAGATTATAGGGGTTGCAATGGATGATGATGTACAGCTTCATGTCATATTTTAAATCTGCTGGTTGGCAGTGACCATGGGAAGTTTACATGTTTATTTTTAAACTCAGTTTTAAGATCTTCTAAAATCAGACCCTTATGCTTACATCCCCTCCTCAGTAAGCACCACAATTTTTGGGGTCAGATGTGCAGAAGAATTCTCCATGTAGGTACCTCATCAGGGGCCAAGCTTTGAAACTGTTCAAGCCCAGAAGTTCCCTGTGTGACAGTCAGACTTTTGAGAAAAAGGAGATCTTTTCCAAACTGGATACATCTTTTGGCTTAAAATGAAAGCTGAGTATTTCAGAAAATAATTCTGGTAGAACTCTGCAAAATAAAGCCTGCAAAATAATAAGGCACAGCCACTAGATTTGATGCATTTTTAATACTTGCATGCAAAAGAAATGTGTGAAGTAGTGATCAGATTGTTGATTATGAAGCCAGAAGCTCCCTGGGTATAAACCTTTTTCTCTGACACAGCTCAGCTCAGGACATCTTTTCAGTTTTACCACAAGGAAATTTAGTTCTAAAGCATTAGCGATGAGTCCATTCTCATCAACATGTTTCAAGAGAAGGAATTAGAGTTTAAAAAGCACTTGGCAGATTCAAGTGCTAACGAACAAGTTATTAATTTTTTCCATGAGTGTGTGCTATTGTTTAGAAGTAAAACAGACCTTGCTTTGAAGTTTAAACTTGTAAGGAAGGCATGGTACTGTGTGACCTCATGGTCAGATTCCTTTGATAGGTGAGCAGCTGCTCCCAGTCTCAAATGCAAAACCAAATCAGATTATCGGGGAGGATACACTGGACAGCTCATTATTTCACAATACATACTTAACTAATCACAAGAAAATGAAAAATATGATGTATTTGAAAGGGAAAAATGGATTCATGTGGTTTTCCCAAAAGTAATCCAGTGATTAAAAGTATAAATTAATTTTTTATTTATAATTATTCTAAAGAACACTTCCTACCGTGGTTCAGAAGACCTGCACAAAGTTGGGCTTACCATTCCTCTTTCCAGCAATGACTGAGAGGAGCTGAGTAAGTTACACCAGCTGACAGTGTTGGGGTGGAATCATTCAGTAAGGCCAGCTATGAGTCTTTGTCAATTATTAACTTGGTTGCTCAATGGCAAGGGTATGACAGGTCTTCTAAATTATGGTTATGAAAGAAACATGATGGGTTTCCTTTTTTCCTCCTAAAATAAAGCAAATCTGCCTAAAAAAACAGAGGAGTCCTGGGACAAAAAACAACACTCTCCCTTTCTAAAACACCTGAATAAATCTTCCCCTCCCCAAAGATATTGAATGTGATTGAAAAGATACCTGAATCTAATAAAAAAATTGCATTACTATTTTTAAACATTAACTTGATCAAGGGCACACTATGGGTATTTTGATCATCTGATAGAGTAGTAGCTTATCAGTAGTGTTGTGAAACAGGCTTAAAACTTGCCAGACACTTGTGATACTTTGGAATTGCATAACTGCAGAATCAGATTGTGTAACACAAGTGTCCAACTACTGAGTAAAGTGATGAATTTAAGCAGAAAGTCTAACATGCTAAAATAATTTTAACTGAGGGGCATATATACTTCATAGGGTATTTATTCTTTGTGATGCTGTATGGTCCTTAAGAAAGGCTTGATTTCTGTAAAGATATTCTCCAATTTAATGCAGCAAAATTAATAATGAAACCTGATCAGGTATTGTGCAGTATTAACCACCCTGATCCTGACTGAACAAGGCATTGTAGCACATGCCTGATTTTCAGCCCTAAGGTAACACATAACCTCTTATGAAGGGGTGAAGTGGGAGTCAGTAATATTGGAATAGAAATACACTTACAGAACAAAAATAATGCCCCTGGCA
>NW_009936501.1:17794-27723 GCF_000696875.1 Nestor notabilis
TGATAAGTTAAACAAAGCACTTTTCAAAGCCTAATAACCGGATGGGATTTGTAGCATAAACAAGGCTCCTTGTTAGTCACCAGTCCCCAGGGCATCTTCCTCACTTTGTTACAGATAAATTGGCAACAAATGAAATAGTGTGTGTGATTTCCTGCCCTGGGTATGCATGCATTCTCGCATGCCAGTGTGATAGCTGTCGTTTATTATTTATCCAAGTATGTATACAAATCTACAGTGTGATTTAATTACTTATTGAAGGTGCCAGACTGACAGATGCAGAAGCTGGAGCCATTTCGTTATCCGGAGAACTGACACAGTGGAAGGAAGCAGTAGCATCCTCTCCAGGCTGTTCTAGTACAACACTTCACCCTGATGGACTCCCTGAATATCTGAGCATAGCTTCTGCTCTCCAGCCTTTTCCCAGCTATTCTGCTCGACATGTTAAATTCATAAAGGCTGCTAACAAAGATGTCAGTTTTTCCTGTGATTTTTTAGACAGGAATGTTTATACACTGGAAAATGGGTTTGAACACATTCAATCTATTTGAGCGAGGCCATCGAGCACTTGATAGTACTAACTCAAAAAAGGATTTGAATGGGTTTAATACAGAGGCAAAACCCCCTCTAACTAAATAATAGCAGAAAGATTACAGACATTTTGTGAAGGTGAAATGACCCAGATTTCCTTCTACTTGCCAGGGTCTGTAGGCATAGTGCTGTGGCTCTTTTGCAGTCACTTACCTACCAGACATGATAATATTGGAAACTGGCTGCTAAATTCTGCATTGTTTCAATAAGCAGGATTTTGGTTCCATTTTTTATGTCACTAAACCTATTACTGCTCTGTTACCACTAGAGTTCAAAGCACTTCCCTCAGCCCCCAGGCACAGCTAGATGCAGGGCAGCAGGGAGTCTGCACTCTTCTTGCACTTTCATCAGTATCCAGTCTGGGAAACTGAGATATTATTAGGCTTGACTCAATGAATTTGACTATACCTGTTTGAGAAAGACTGTTAAATGATAGCAAGGTTCCCTTCACATAGCTCCAGAATATTTTCAGAAGGATAACAGACACAAGAAAATCTCCTAAACGTCTATGAATCTATATGTAAAATCAGTAAAAACATGACTGTCCAAGGCCTGCCATTCCTATTGACCTTTTTTGGTCCCAGTTCATGCTGAAAGTTGCAATCCCGGATCCATTTTGTCTAACTGTAGGTCGGGTTTTTTGGGTACTAGGTCTTTTATTGAGGCCTTAAAGCACAAGTACAGTGTAAGTAATAATGTTTACTGATAATAAGCGTGTCATTTTGGCTTTGGAGTTGGAGCTGGCAAACACTTACTAGTGCCTGAGTTATTTTGCATAGTTGAATAGTCCTGTCAAAGCCAACAGGTCTGCTCATGCCAACCACTTGTATTACTGCATTATTAATTCTCAATTTTATAAATTGGGTTTCTTACTCTACTCTACAAAATCCTACCTAACCAAAAATTGGGGTTGAGAAGTATAAAGATAGGATTGAGAAGTATGAAGATGTGAAATCACGTTTCCTGGCAGTGTTCTGGAGCACGGCCTCTCTAATAGCATTTGACACAAACCAGGGTTTTTTGACTGAGATGGAGATTTGCATTATGCACTCTCAGTGTGTCCCAGCTGTGACCTAATTCCATCCTGGGATGTAAGAGTGCTGGCTGCTGGATGCATAGGCAGGCTTCCCAGTGTTCTGCTGAAATAAGGAGCTAAGTGATCAGAACTGCTGTGAACCTTGTTCCTGTGCAAGAGCAAAACATGTCAGACCAGCTGTCAGTGAAGAGCATCAGGAAAGCAAGAGAGGACTCTCTCGAAATGGAAACACATGTGAATGGTTAGTGAAAACAGACAATTGTAACTTTTCTCTCCAAAAATGATCTGAGTGCAAAATATACTTTTGTTAGAAATGCCAATAAAAATAATTGTAACCTCCCTGGCACTCCTTGGAGAGAGCAATCTGTTGAAAAGTGGCTCCACCTCCCTGCTGCAGGAGTTGGCTTTCACTCTTTGGAATATGCTGTATCAAGAGAACCTTAAAAAAAGGAGGGGGGAGGGTGTGTAAAATCTAGGCAAACTGAAGCTTATTTGCAAAGAAAAGAAAAATGACATTGATACAAAAATGATGGGAAATCTGAACGCAGTTTTGCATGCTAACTTTCTTATTTAATATATAAATGTTGTGGTGAGTATCAGAAAAATTCATCTTATGCTTTCTATACCTTCAGCTTTCCTACTCTGTTTAGCTATGGTTGGGTTTTAGACATTTCTGTGTTATTTAATTGCAAGTGATAGCTCTGACATTTTCACCTGTATTTCTATTTCTGAACACAGACTTTTCTTCAACTAGAGAATACTATATAAGTCCTCGCTTTAATAACATGTCTTCTAGTAATTTTTCACACTAACTTAGAGATATTGAGAAAGGAATTTGTTTTAATAACTTAGCTGTTAGTTTTCCACTTAAAAATAATGAACAAGTTATTAACATTTTAGTGAATCTTCTATACTAATGATCATGTTTTTGAATAATAAGATAATGGATAACTCAATGAAACATAAGAGTTGTGAAAACTATTTTGTCTTTAGAGAGATTAGAGATATTAGCAGAATTAGTTTCTCTGTGCAAGACTACATGCCAGTACTCTGGTAAAGAATCAATCTAAAGGGATTATTTCTTTTTGGAAATTAAGTTTGGATTTCCCTGATCCTGAAAGAAAACCACGCTCATGAACTTACTCAAGATGTAAGCCCAGACTGCAGTGAAAACTGGAGGTATTTGGTGTGCAGTATTAAATAAGGATATTTTCAGGATCAAAATCTACAAACCAAATGGTCTTTCTGGGACACAAAACCAGTGCCTTAGTGGTCATAACATTGCCCTGTCTTTTCAACACTCCTCTGGAAAAAGGATTTGAAAGTATGAGTGTGTTTGTGACAACTCCACCTCTGTCATAGTTCATATTCCAGTACTGAAATTTTTGTTATGGGTACCAACTGAAATTGTATCTGAGATATTTAACATATGTGAACTTGTAAAGCCAGGAGCTGCTACCATGAGAGTGCAATCAGATCCGTTATGTCAATTCATGTCAGCTAGGTTCTAATAGTGGAATTGCCAAAGCCCACTGTCACTTGTGACCTTGTTCACTGCAAAAAGGATGAGTACTAAAATAGAAGGGCAGAGATCTGCGAGAAAGTAAACAAAAAGCCAGAAATAGAAAAGCACAGCTAGAAGATTGACACTGTTAGGGAAACAACTGAGGCAGTGAGAGAGCACGCGAGGAGGGAAGGTTACAGGGACAAAGTGGGGTCTAGTGAGGAAAAGTGGTGTCGTAGAGGTGTACATATTTTATCCTGCTCGAGTCACTGTTCATAAAAGTTCCTAATTCTGAGATGTTTTCCTGAGATGATCGAGGAAGAGCATTCCTTAAAGATATTAATCATTTATCTCCTGCTGTATGAAGCCAAAAAGTACAATTACAAATATCTGGTCACAGTCTATTTTATAAGTGTAGGTGGATAGTTTCCCATCTCTGACCTGCTTTGTTTCCACTATAGCTTGTTATGGAATTTAATGAGATATCATGACTTTTGGCTCTGTGTCATTATTTTCAGCTTTTCTCTACCCCCCATCCCAATGGGAATTACATTATCCTAAAGCAGAGATAATCCATTATTCTCTGCATTCACATACCCCTGCCTAGCCTCACACTAGGCCATGTCACCCGAGGCTCTGTCCTACCTGGCCTTGAACACTGCCAGGGGTGGAACATTCACCACTTCTTTGGGCAACCTGTTACAGTGCCTCACAACTCTCTCAGTAAAGAACTTATTCCTTATATCCAACCTGAACTTCCCCTGTTTAAGATAAACCCATTACCGCTTGTCCTATCACTATAGTCCCTTCTTTGTCCACTCAGCTCCTTTCTCCTTCTTTCTCTAATAAAAGATCCCACCAGGGTTTTTGTATTTGCCTTAGACATAAGATTAACAAGAATCCTATTGCAATTTAGTATTCTCTGTGATAAAATAGGATTTGCAGAGCTCATGTTAGCAATATTATTAAAGTAAAAAGTTTCAGTTTATCAATGGCTACCTCACTGCATATGATAAACCTTAACTAATATTTGTAAAAGTACTCGCTATTGTTTTCTGGAACTACTATAACATACTAAATATTATTATTCTGTGTAACAGGTGTAGATGCCTTTGTGGTCTATATACACACTTGCCAGTTCAAGCCATCATAGTTTTAAAGCTATGATGACTTATTTCTTACCATCATTAAGTCTGTGGGGATGAAAGAAAATGCTAAGATGTGCTAAGAAAAGCATAAAGAAGAGCATAAATGGCTCAGGAATTCCAGGAATCCAATGGCTTCAACAGTCTCTTATTAAAAGCAAGTGTTCTCATAGTTGAATGACTTCCAAGAAGGGCCTCAAGTAATGAAAGTATTTCAATCTAATGTGAAATACTTGAAAGATGCTTATTCCATGAGAAATATTTCTACCTTTCAGAAAAGCCTGAATACAAGACTCCTTCGATGAACACACTGTCATACAAAATATTAGATTTTGGAATCAATAAACAAAATATCTAGAATTCCTACTGTTTTGATAGTGAATACATTATAATGACTTTCATCTCCTATAACAGCCAGACAAAACATTTCAAAGGATTTTACAAAATAGATACTTCAGCTACATAGTGGAAAATTCTACATGCATCACGTGACATTGCTCCTGTTTCCCTCAAGGCATCATTGACCTGGGAACTCCATAGAGCCTCTTCAGAGAAAAAGCAACGCAATCTTCTTCAAACACATCGCAGCACAATAGTCAGTCTTGTTGGCTCACGGTGCAATATAGACATGCTCTACATACCCTGTACCTTCCTACTTCCCTACCTAAAACACACTGGTACCTCCTGCCCTCAGCAAAACTCATACAAGAGCCTGGATGAGAAACACTGTGAAACAGTCACCTACCCCAGTAGTATTTCACCCATCAGGAATGTCTCTTTTTACTCTTTATGGTTTTACCCTTTCTTTCCACCTCCTTGAGCTGTTTTTCTCAGAAGTGAGAGGTAACCAGTATCAGGTGCCCAAACAGCTTCTTTTCAGATTATGGTAAAATCTCTGTACCTCAATCACTCTCTGCTCTAGCAGTTACTATTGTAAAATGCAATTCTTGGCAAGATTGGAAAACAATAATGAATTAAGTTGTGTCAGTTCCCCCCTCTCCCTGTTTTTACACCTGAAAGCAGTAAGCAAGGGATTGGCATAACTGTCACAGCTGCCACAGGTCTCTTGGGTAACCTTCCAGGGAGCAGTCAGGCCTTGGGGTGTAGCAGCAGTCACAAGACTGTGAGTGCTGACTGCCAGTGACCTGCTGGTTTTGGAGGCCTCATCTGACTCTTGTGCAATCAGGAAACACAAACGTGCATGAGACCAGCAAGGTACTGACAATCCTCTGCCAGTCAAACAACATGAGTTCACATGAGAGGTTTTTTCCTTCATCTGTTGATTTTTAGGTATTCAGTTATGGTGAATAATGTTCTAAATTTGCCATGTTTGGAGAATAATCAGATAGCCAATGCCTTTTTCATGAAAATATAACTTCCAATCCACAGAGAGCTTGATTCAAAAGTAAGTGGGAGTGTATATGCTACGAAGATGTAGGAGATTACAACAGGATGTGAAGGCACATGTGGCCCAGGGAATACAGCAGGTATCTAATCAGTTTGTATTGTGCAGTAACTAACTGCACACATTTTGGCACTTGATTTGTTTCTGGTTTCTGCATCTGAAAAATTCAAATATACCTCAGTGCCACAGAACATCATGAGGTGAGGCTTATTTGATGCTTCTAAAGCTTTTGAAAGATGCTTGGGAAGTGCAGACTTCCATAAATGTATTGGTCAAGCTACTAAATACGACTGAAAAGCTGAGGATCATTTTGCATCTCATGTATGCTAATGATGAGAAGACTGCAAGTTATGAAAGTAACCACCAAGTGTCACTCTTCGGTATGTTTACATTCTGACATCTCTGTTCCCAAGTGCTTAGACAATCCCTTTTAGATGCAGTCCTGTAAATTAGGATTTTCCAACAAGAAGAGTATTTTTGAACTACAAGAGACTCTGCCACACAGGGTACGGGAAATGTCATGTATTCAGATACACTGCTTTCTTGAGCAAGCCACCAAGTAATGCTTGAACTGAATACTTGTTACATTTCTTGTTACAATAATGTGAGCCTCATTGAAAATAAAAACACCTCAAACTTAGGCATCAGATTTAATTTTTAAGCCTAGCAATTAAAATTATTGTAGCAAACACCATTTTTTATGAAGAAAGGTAGACAACCTGACATTCACTGATACCGTCAGATGCTTTGTCAAAGATGCCTTTGGCAAGGGATGTACTATCAAAAAGACTGAACACATTTTAAGTAAGTTCCTATTGTAAAAAGTAATTTAACCTGACTTTAAATTAGACATCAGAGATTGAATTGCAGTCCTAGCATGAGGTGCCAAGCTAGTCCTCCCTGTTTCTAGAATGTTAATATAGGTCATAATCTTTGATTGGCACCAAACCAGAATTTGCTGACAGGCAAATTCATGTAAGATGCAACTCGTGAAGGAATTTCCAACCAGGCTTAACAAATAAAATCAAACCACCTTACTCTACATAACTTATATATCTTCCCTTTGTTACTATTTTTTCTGCCCTACTGCTGAACTCTAAGCCCATCTTGCAACTTCTGTGGTGTTCCTGATGTGCCCCTGCTTAGCTGCAACTTGAAAGATGAAAAATAGCTGCACAGATTTCCATATGTATTTGTGTTTTATTTCTCTGTAGAATGCTGTAAGTGTAACATTCCTTAGAGAGATCCTTGCAGCGTGCTAATACTGGTTTATCTGGGTGAGCACTCTACCATTAGGAATCAGCAATGTGATGTGGATGTAACAGCCAGGGTACATGAGTGAGACAATCCCTTCTGACATAATCCCAGATTACCAAACCTGAACAGCCTGCCTTGTTTTACAAATGAGTGCCTCTCCCACAGACCTCAGGCATGCTCCCTGCACTACAGTGAGTCTGTAACACCTTTACAGCACAGCCATCCCTTGGGGACAATAATTTCTAGATGCTTTCAAATGAGGAACAACCCTGAAACAGGGACATTAGCCCTCTAGTGGAAAAATATTGTCTACAGTAGTTTTTGCCATGTATGGAAGATGACCCCAGTGAAACACGGGGTATGTTTGTCAGGAACCTGAGTGCATGAATAGACCTTAATGGCTTCTCTTCATGCCTCCATCCACACTCTCTGCCTATGGGACATTTTATTTAAGCTCAGCACTTTATTTAACCTCAGCAGAGTTGTAGTCAAGTCTGTGCCCTGCCATGGACTCCTCTGATCTGGACTGTGATCTGCGGGCTGGGTTCCCACCTTGACCTGCAAACTGCCTTGTCACTGCACACCCACCCAGTGATCATGGGACTATGCCTGACTGGTTACTCTCCTGGGGCCCAACCCTGATTGACAGGTTGCCTTCCGGGCTTTACCTTGTACATGCCTCATCACCATCAACTTGCCTGATCCACTGAACATCCCTGGACCTGCCCTGCTCACCTTGCTCAGATAACTGTGGGACGGGGTCCCGCTGGTGAAGCTCCTGCCCTCCTGGCTGTGTTCTTGTTCTTGGCTCCATGTTCCCTGGGAAGCAGCTGGCTTTTGCTCCTCCCTGGCTTGTGTAGCATAAACCCAGGAAAACAGGAGCATCCTGTAGAAACCATACAAAGAAAGTGTGCGAGAGGTTGAATCTGCAGAGAAAGAACATATGAAATCAAAAAGTTGAAAAGCAGAATTATATGTTTTTGTCAAATAGGTCATGGGAGACTGAATAAAGGTTGTTAGGAAGTGACAGACGCTAGGATGTGATATTTCCTGAAAAGGAAAAGGACATAAAATTATAGAAAGGAGAAACAGTAAGCACATGAAAAGGGGTAAAAGAAAAATTAACAAAAGCTCCTAGAAATTATAAAAGGGCAAAAATACTAAAACCCTAAAATGAGTATGCTCAATAGCCCAAATCCTAGCATAAACCTCTATGGGATTTTACTGTAAAAACCTTTTATTCCTCATTCTATTTTTAATAAGGATTTCTTATAATCTTCCATGGCAACCAAATCTCTTTAAGAACCTTTGGTGAAAGAAACAGTCAAAGAGTTTTCAGAAATCCAAGTCCACGCTTGAGCCTTTATCAATTCTGGACAGCACTATGAGGGGAAATAATCACATAAATACTATCCATGCCTCCACCACAATTTTAATCTCTGTGAGTCAAAGCAGAATCAGTAACAGAAAATTAAAGCATATATCTTAAAGTAGAATAGCCAAAAAAGAGCATGCAATGCTGGTAAAAGAGCTATTTATTCAAGTTACTTGGTCTGCTCTTAGGCTGACCTAAACATTGATGTGATTAATGACATCCACACTGCAGTTACAAAAAATAATGGTTCAAATCAATTAGTAAAAGAGGCTGTTGGAAAGAAAAGGTACTGAAGTTCTTGTGCTGAAACTGCAAAGGGCCAGATTTATCACATCCTCTTAGTCTAAGGTATTTAGGCTTGTCTCTGGAGTGCCTGAGGCAGGGTATTAAGAAGACAAGATCCTGAACCTGGCATACCTAAGAGCTGATCAAATAAGGCAAGTTTTTCCTTTCAAAAAAATATAGTAGACGAAAGCAAGTCAAAGAATTCTGGTGTGGGGTTTTTTTCAGGGGGAAAAAAAAAATCGAACAAAAAGGTAGACATGCACTTTAGGTATCATGTAGTGAACTATGTAAGATGAGAAGAACGTGTGTGGTGCCTGTCTGGTGGTGGCTGACGTGCTGTGCAGGCAGTGATTAGAGAGCTGCCTGCGGAGAGGTGGCAGTATGCCTGGTGCTCTGCCAGGTGGATCAAAGGCTTGCTGGGGAGGAGCAGCCCAGCAGTGCCCCTTGAGCCAACAGGCCCTTGAGAGACTGGAGTCTGTGGGTTTTGGGTGGTAGTAACAACAGCCTCTGAGGCTGAGGAAACAAACCCCAAAAATGTGTTGCCCTTCTTAATCCCACCTGAGTTTCTGTGTGGGAGCAGTCGCTGGATGTTTTCAGTTTTGGAGCTGGGCTCTGGGCAGCCTGGCAGAGCTTGAGAGGAGCATTACGTGGCTTATCAAGCGCAGATGCCCAGTGTTGCTGGGGCTGTTCCAGTGCTTGCCAAAGGGAAGCATGGTCCAGGAACAGCTTTCTTTCATGGCACCTTTGGTGCAGAGCAGAGGCTGGATGTTTCCACTTTGGGACCTAGGCTCTGGGTGGCATGTTGAGGGACATTCAAGGCCAGGCTGGACGTGGTTCTGAGAAACCTGATTTAATTGAAGATGTCCATGCTCATTCCAGAGGGGTTGGAACTAAATGATCTTTGAAGGCCCCTTCCAAACCAAACTACTCTATGATTCTAATTGGTATGTTTTACCTCATTTAACAAAGGTATTTTTTAAGCAATTCTGTATCCTGCTCTGTAAGCAATATTTGTGGCTGGTACAGGTACACTGACCTACACTTTAGGAACAGTAAGCGCTGCTTGTCAGCTCTTCACTCGTGACCTCCACGGCTACAGCGGTGATAGCCGTAAGGCTAGGAAGGAGCGGCGCCTCCTCTGCGAGCTTAGAACCGCGGAAGGAGGACAAGGGCTGTACTCGGTGACACCCCGGCCCACACTTCACCCCGGGGTAGGTGACAACAGTTCCGCTCCGCCCGCGGAACCCGCGCCCGACGCCGCACAGAGAGGCGGGGTGGCAATGGTAGCGGAGAGGAGGCGCTGACGGGCGCCGCTGAGGAGAGGCGTGTCCCCG
>NW_009936502.1:0-1196 GCF_000696875.1 Nestor notabilis
CACTTGCCAGGAGCCGCCCGGAGCCGCGGCGCTGCCAGGACCGGGGCCGTGCTCTCTGGAAGCGTTGGCTGTGGGATGCTGGATGTTCCCTCCTGCCCTGGCTCTGGCTCAGGGGAAGGCCCCGGTGGTGGATATGGGCATTCCCGGGGCCCTTTCCTTTCCCAGCACCACATTCCCACCAAACCCTCTCTGCCATGGCAGGGATCACTGTGACAAGAGACCTGGAGGGGGCTTTGGACAAGGGATGGAGGGACAGGACAAGGGGAATGGCTTTAACCTGCCAGAGGGGAGGTTGAGATGAGCTCTTGGGCAGAAGCTCTTCCCTGCGAGGGTGCTGAGGCGCTGGCACAGGCGTGGGAATGGTGATGCTGGATGGTGCCACCAGAGCCCCGTTCCCAGGACTGGATGAGGAGCTCAGGGATGGATGTGGAGCATCAGCTGCCTTTTGGTCTTTGAATTGATTTCCCTGTTTTTCCCTTACCATGACCTTGGCCAAGCGATTTCCCCTCCCTTTGGGATTTATGGCCCTTTTCCAGAGCGGATCCGTTCTGACCACCAAAATAGACCTTGTGCTCTTATTCCACCTTAAAACATAGGAAGGGCTGGAGATGGCTCTGCTGCTGCTCCCCACAGCCCCAGGCACCCTCCCTCCTCAGAGCACAAACCTCTGGGTGGCTGATGCGGAGCCAGGAGTGGGTGCAGTGAGGGCAGGGGCATTCCCAGCCCTTTCCAGTTCCAGAACTGGGGCTTTCCCACGTTTGCTGAGGGGTCTATTACGGTTCTGCTGCTCTATTAGGGCCTGGAGGTGAGTTGTGGTCCCTGTGGATGGGTTCTTGGTCCCTGTATCCTGATGGTGATGGGGATACGGGGACCCGGCCCCTTGCGGCTCATGGGGGTGTCCTGGTTGTAAAATCAAACACCAAAATGGGATCAAACTCAGCCTTTCCCGTTGGTGCTTTTCCTCCTCATCACCCCGACGTGTGCACACGTGGTTCCCGTGTCTCTGCATGTGTATTTTGGGATCATTCACTTCCTGATGGATTTTCCCCCTCCTGTTACGTGTGCAGAGCCCAGTCCCTGCTCTGGGCAACCTGTGGGTGCGAGCCCAGCGCCCTGGGTGCAGGAAGGAAGTGCCAGGGGTGCATTGAGCACCAGGTTGTGGCCAGCACCGACGGACAAGCACCACCAGAGCCAAG
>NW_009936503.1:0-8163 GCF_000696875.1 Nestor notabilis
TGTCGCCATCGCCCCGAGGGGCGCGCACCAGCACAGCTTCGGTGGTGCATCCTATGGGTACTGGTGAAGACATGGAAAAAAGCCAAACAACAAAGACTTGATCGACTGGATATAGTGCTTTGGGGAGGCCACCTGTTGTCCTCAAAAGTAACCGCCAACAGCCGGCTGTCCCGTCGCTCATTGCTATACGGGAAGAAAATGACAAGGGAAGAGTGTGAAATCCTTAATTTAACACTTTCCTGTGGAGAATGGTATGGAATAGACTAAAGTAGACTAGACCAGACCAGAACTGAACAGAATCAACTAGATTGGAAAAGACCTTTAAGACCATCAAGTCCAACCATTACTCAGCACTGCCAAGACCACCACTAAACCATGTCACTAAGGGCTCCACCTGCATATTTCTTGAACACTTCCAGTGACAGTGATTCTACCACTTCCCTGGGCAGCCTGTTCCAATGCCTGACCACCCTTTCGGTGAAGAAATGTTTCCTAATACCCAATCTAAACCTCCCCTGGTGCAGCTTGAGGCCATTACCTCTTGTCCTATCACTTGTTACCTGGGAGAAGAGACTAATCGCCACCTCACTACAACCTCCTTTCAGTTGTAGAGAGCAATAAGGTCCCCCCTGAGGCATCTTCTCACATGAACTGAAGTTTGTAAAGGATAAAGGTCTTGCAACATGGCTGATTTTCTTTGTTTACCACCACACTAAGCATGTCTCAACAGCAGCTTGACAAATACGTATTATGGAAGTATTATTAAATGTGTCATTAACAGCCGTGTAACACTTAATTTATTTGCTTTTACAAGCAATGTGTACCCTTTGCTGATCACACAACGTAAATAACGTCAACAGTAAGAAATCTGTTTGGTTTCCAGTCACTAGCAGGGGTTTACACATTTTAAGCACAAGTAAGGTAGTGCAATTTTTTATTTGTATTTTTTATTTGTGAAAAGTCACAGGGATAACCATTTTTTTCCTCACAAAACACACACTGCTGGTCTCAGGAGACAATATCTTGTGCTTTTAGATGCACATGGCTCTCAGACAGGCTGTGTTGTCAGACAGTAATCTACTAAACCTACTGAATTTCTAGACATGGCTCATTAACAGAGATAACTCATTGGACTAATCCCACTCATATGTGTCAGCAAAATATTTTTGCAGCTAATACCAATAATTCTGGACAGAACATGGGAAAAGACTAGGGAGGGCTCCACATCCTGGCTACATCTTGCTTGTCGGTGCTTATTAGTAGTCCTTATGGGGGACTTTTTTTTTTTAACAGATTGTAAATGTACCATCCTTTGCCCTAAAAAATAACAGTTTTAAATATGCCTCGCATTCATCATCCAGAGAGTATCATTTCTTCAAATTAATCAGGCCTGCAGCTATAGGGAAGTGCCAGCTTTTCTGAAGCTCAGCTTACCAACCCAGAGTGCTAAAATTCTCTGGGTTTTGTGGGGCATTTGTATAGGGCAGTGCCGCAGGAATTCGAGGAATGCTCTCCTGGGCTCAGCTCCTCAATCACTTCAGGGCACCCATTCCCTCTTGCTGCAGACTAGCTTGCCTGACATCTTCATATCTCTACATCAAAACAGAGCTACCCACTCTATTTTAATATGCAATTATCTTTCATTTCAGAGCTATTAGCTGTAACAGCATCAAGTGAAGTGTTTCTCTCCAATTAATTTTTTATTGTGCTATCTGGTAACACAATACCTGTGATTCACAGCGATGTTTAACTTCATCCAATGGGGTTCTAGGGGTCTCCAGTTGTACTCTGAGCGGTGTAACAGATCTCGATGGTTATAGACATATGTCAAAAGGCCTATCATATGCTAGGTTGTTAGAAATGGGAGTGAATGAAAGCTAGAGAACTCTGTACAAATACACTCAGCAATGTCTTAGTAATATTTAAGGATATGTTGCATCAAAACCTTTTTAGTGTCATAACTGTATAATGTAGACCCTTCTGATTGTTTACATTCTCCATGGTGGATACAAGTCTTCCTTTATGCTGTTTTTTTCTGGCTAAAATTAGAATAGTTCTTACATCTGAATAGAAACAAAAAAAATCCCAGCAAATAATCATCGAGATACAGAGTAAGGACAATAATTATTACAGAACACATGAAATTAGCTCTGGAAACCTCTATTTTTCATGCAAATATTCAACAAAATAAAATTTACAACATTTTTGCAACTTTCATGTTCTTAGTCTAGCTGAGTTTCCCATTTCCTAGCTTCAATAGTAAATCAGTGTATTTCAGAATACACACATACACCAGGACCTACCATTCATTTTTCGTTTGCTCTTTGGTTATTCCTCAGTCTACATTATCCAGCCTGATTTACAATGCATTTTTTGAGGGGATTGTTTGCACTGGTCGTCATTTTACATTAATGGGTTTCCTATCCCATATTACACTAGGGAACAAAGAGTTAACCATATATGTTACGTGCAGTGCATACAATACTGATATTTTGGCAATATGAAAAAGCTGCAACTCAAAATATGACAGCTCAGCATAATATCTTTGCAGATAGCTGTAACTAAACAAGGTGTTAAAGTATTTTAGAAAAGTATTTTGCTTTAGAAATGCAGTTTCTGGCTTCCTGAATATCTCTGCTTCTTTTAAGAGATAAATTGAAGTGGTCAGGTCAGTTACTAAAATGCCAAGGAAACAAATTCAGCGTTTCTGGGAGCATTTTGCTCATTTGCTAACCCTCATTTTTAGAAAGATACTCACACTACAAAAGGCTTGCACTTGACTTAGCCACATGGCTTTTAGTTCATGACAACAGTTATCAGTCACCCACAATTAAACACTTGGTTTGCTCAGGAGAGGCCAGACTGCCCTGGTAAGGAAACAGAACATTGCCTCTTTGGGGAGTTTAGTAAATTAGATAGAGTCAATATGGATATAAACCCATGGATGTCCCTTTATCCCCCTTCTTTGGATAAATACTTGTTCTCGTCTATCTTCTGAAGACAGCATGGCAGATGAAGCAGATCCATGTGGCCAAGCTCTAGTTCCCAGAACTACCTGTCTTCTTCCCACTGCTCTCCTGGCATCTTCTTAGCAACCAAGTTACTTTCATAACACTTGTGGTGGTGGACAGTAAAAGGGAATGGAGATATTGGCCTGGCAAACCACTCCAGAGCTGACCTTGAGAGCAGTAGCCCTTCCCACTGGGCTGGGCAGAAGCCAATCTTGTTGGATTTTAAGTCAAAGATAAATGATTTCAGGTACAAGTAAGGCCGCTACCAAGGGGAGACTATCTCCTTTGGACAAGATTAGCCCCTATACTCTTGTCTTCTGCAATGGCAACGTTTCCAAGAATGCTGCTTCTCACCTTCTGGGATTTATACATGGATGGGATTATTACCATTTGCAGCTCCAGTCTTCATCATATTTTACAACATGGTGAAAGGCGTGAGGGGGTTGTTTGTTTTTTGTGGGTTCTTTGTTTTGTTTGTTAGGTTTTTTTTACACAACATTCTCCAGTTATGTGGCCAAGTTTGTCAGTTAGCAAATCACTAATGTACAGGCACAGCATATAACCATCATCTGTGTCCCTGAACTGGAGGATAGAATAGAAAGATATCAGTGCCTTAACACAGTCCATGCTAAAGTAATTCTTGAATATAGGAACCTTTACTATAGGTTTATGGTCCTTCTGTACTTGTAAGGCAACACAACATTCAAAAGGTTATAAAAGAGAACCTGGTCTGTGACACAAAGCAAATTTGTCGGGGGTTTGGTTTTTTTTTTCCCTTAAAGAAAAACAGGAAGAATTCATGACTACTATAATGCATTTCATACATTTATTCAGAATTTACCACTATTTGCATAGCCACACTTGGGATTACTTGTCATTTCACTCCTGCTGTAGCTGCAAATGTATGTAAACCGGCTTTAGCCAGTTAGTTTAATACTAGCCGTGGCAGCTCAGGGACCAGCATAAGCTAACTGTCCAAGTATTTACATGGTCTTTGAAGAGAAATTCACAGCCCACACAGTATTCCCTTCAGCTGCACTGATAAAGGTGACCAGACATAGGAAAGGTGTCCAGAATCTTCATTGCTTCAGCAATCATCAGCTCCAGCTTCTTCTGTGAAAAGAGGCACAAAAGCATCAACTGAACTTCTTAGGTGTTCTGAGATGTAAGTGAAGCACTGCAAAGTGTAGTTACCAATAACACTAACAGCATTTTGGGTTTTTTTAAAAAGAAAATTCACCACAGACATAGAAACAGTCAAATAGCATCTTTTATCATTATCAGGACGTTTAGTGACGGAGGTTGTTGTGGTAGGATGCTGCAAAGCACATGTCAGCATGTGATTCCATGCTGGTGCACTCTGAGAGGCTGCCAACAAGGAGAGGTGCCCACTACACAGTGCAAAAGTATCAGACAGACTGAAAACAGGGTCTTTTTAGATCAACAAGACTTTCTGAATGATAAATAGGTATAACACATGCACACCGTTCCTTTCCAAATAGTCATGCACAATCTAATACAGGTAGAATATACACAGGAGAGATTTCAACTGCTCAGAGTTTATTTATGACACATTTTTGTGAACTACATATTCACTGTCACATATATTTCTAATATTCTGTTTCACTAAGTATCATCTTAACGAAGGAAAGAATATTTCATTCTTATTAGCTGCCTTTAAAGTTTTCATTTTGGGAAAAATTAAAGCCCAAATTTATATTTTGGTGGTTTGTTTTTAAACCAATATATTTCCTAAAAGAAAATACAAACTTTTTCTAAAATAACTGTGATTGACTTGTTTAAAATAAGTTTTTGAAGTTTCTATAACCCAAACATAAAGTGATTGTGTCGAAGTATGAAAAGGGCAAATTGTCTAAAAGTCAATCCAGACAGTACTATTATTTATTCAAAGCTGGCCACATCTTTAAAAGAATTTAACTCATACATATTAATGATAAACAGCCAGCTAATTATTAATATCCAATGATACTGCTTTTCATAATACACTAGAAAACGATGAAGTTATCTAATAGATCATGCAGAATGATAAATAAAACATGTAAAGCTCTTCAAGGAAAATGAAACACAGGAGGTAGGAATTTTATTCCTGCACAAAGATATGAAATATTTATAAGAGAAAAATTTGTTGGTAACATTGCTATTAAGACCTTTCATTCCAAATGTGCTATTTTCACTATTAGGATTCTATACTGATTGCCTAATTTTCACTGCCTGCCATCAGAAACTTTTTTTTTAAGTGAGCTTTGTTGTATATCATTGAAGTGTTTGGCTTCAGTCTGTCCTAGCTGTTTCAAAAAATATGAATATATTTATAACTTTTGGCATTACCGCAGGCCATTATTCTACAGATTAAGTCTACAGCTGGTAGCATTTTTCTGTAATGAATTATTGATTAATTATTCCAGATACTGCCTGTCCTGGCTCAGCCACCAGGCACTGCTTGCTGCACTGCTAAGTCAGCCCATGCTAGAACTGTTCCTTGGACTGAGTCCCCAAATGTCACATTCCCATCAGCTTCCACCTCTTTAGTCTTGTCACCATCTTCTGCAGAAATCATCCATGCTCTTTCCCACTTGCTTTAACACACTGTATACTGCATCACAAATATGTTCCAACATGATACTACTGGTGCTTATTAGAAGAGCATTTGCATTTACATTGCTTCCTAACAACCTTTATAAATTATTCCCTTGCTTTGAAATTAATAGTCATTGTGTATAATGTTTATGCGGTTCAGACTTCTTCATCCTTCAGTCACCGTTTAGATCTGTTCAAAGCATATGGGGATGTGTGGGTGTGAACTGAAGTGAATGTTTCTGTGCTGTGCATACATAGCCTGGCAGAGCATATTCACACCTATATCATAATGTGACAACTACTAGGTACCAATTTAAATGGCTAGAATCAACTTTAAGTTCAGAAAATGCTAGAAAAGTTAATATTTTTATTACTTACGTACCAGTGATACCACACTCCATGCGTTTACATTCCATTTATTTTCCAAGAAGAAAACATCCAGTATCTGGAATAAAACAGCATTAAAATCTAATTTTACCTTATTGCAAGAAAGTATATTCCAGACAGGTTGATGCTGAGGTAAGCTACCAAGGTGATGTAAGCTTATCATGGAATCAGCTTGTTCATTCTGGACAATTTATAGGTACTATGCCTAACCTTGTGTGTGCAGAACTCTTCACTGCATCCCTAGTTCAAGAATACTCTTATTAGAAAGATCACAGAAAAACATACGCAGTTTGTGTTCGAAACATTGTAATGACCAAGCTTGTTTCACACAGACTCTACAATCATCAGTACTGTCAGCAGGGAAATTAAGTCTTCTAATTGTAAAAAACAAAATAGAAAGAGATCCCTATTTCCACTAGGACCTTCAGCTTCTGTACAAATACATAATGATAAATTCAAGCATTAAATTAAGTTGAAGCAAGAAATACTTGACTAATACAAAAATGAGACATGAAGGAACAGACAAAAATAAGCAGTACTGCACAACTAGGAAGTCACTAACTGTGGGGCAGAAGTTTACACAATGTATTCCTTGTGTTACCTGGATCTGTATTTAAGACAGGCAGCAATAAATTATCCCTTTCCCTCATTCTTTTTGTGTAAATTTCGCTATTCGTTTCATTTATGAAGCAGATATTTACAATACTTTTTAAATATTCAGCAGCTAGCTGTGATAAACCCTATCTTCCTACCTTGTAACAATTGATTTATGCTGAGAACATCCTCAATCGCCTTATTGTACCACTGCTGGAAAAACACAGTAACCTGCTGTCTGGTTCACTTTGCATTTCCAGAACAAATGAAAAATAAAAAAAATATTAAAAGTGATCTCTCTCATTGTTGCTGTGCTTGGCAGAGCAACTAACACAGGGAAGTTGCCAATGAAGATCTGTAGCAAACCAAGTATATCTTGCAAATGTGTTTTCTAAGTCAGGAAGAGAAACTGAAATGTGAGAAGCAATTGTACAGAAAGAGAGAATGAGATCATACAGAACTGTACAGAATGAGGTTAGTGTTTTGTGGGAAAACAAGTGGCTTTTCAGAAAATGTACATTTTTGAAAAACATAGGAACTCTTGGTAGAAATTTTTCCTGTTTTGTGCTATTAGCAACTTAAAAGACTGCAGACATATGCCAGTGTCTGACTGGCATGACGGGAGCCCTGTACGCTGCCACAATAAGCGCCCTCCTGTTATCCGTATTTTATTTTTGTTTCTCTTCTTTCAGCTCAAGCTAGCTGGAATGGAGACAGCTCAGTGTATTTAGTTCTTGGGATAAGGAAGTCTTGAAATACTTCAGAAGCACTCTCCTGCAAATAAACTGGAAGGTGGGGATTGGCATCCACATGCTCTTGTTTGTGTGCAAATAGCATCCACGTGAGGAAGCAGATTCTTCAGCTGGAGAAGAGCTAGGGTGGATCATTTCTCCTGCTTCAGTGTATCCTTATGTTGCAGCCCAGGTCCTCATCTGATTAAAATCCAAGTATTTCATTGCGATCAACAGAATCCTGCCAGTTTAAAACACCTAAGGACTGCTTCTTGTCTCTGATCCCTGTCAGGGTTGCAGGGACTTCTCACAGTGCTGTGGCAGAGGACGGATATGCCCCTTTTGGTCTCTAGCTGAAAACCTGATGTGCTGTTTTAAACCCCCAGAAAGAGAGACCCCTCTAACTTATGCTCAGCCATGCCACTGGGAAAGGGGTGCACGACGAACAGTAAAATGATCTTGCCCCTGTTTGCCGAACGGCGACATCTGTATCTTCTTAGGAACACACCAACTTTTAAAATGGTTCTTCTCTCAGGTGGAAGTGAGCTGTATAACTTCATTCCATTGATGTGAATAGCTAACGATTTTGCCTCGAGCCTTCACATTACCATCACATTCAGGTATGAAGTTAGATTCCTCTTGCTGTGGAGGGGAGTAGTTGGAAGTAGAAAAGACAATTTTATTCTTAATTAATTCGTCTTGGTCCCTTGTGTTCCAAAAATAATGCCAATGCTCCAGAAGTTAAGTGTTTGCATGGATATTTTGATATATTCAAATAAACTTTCTGGAGTTTTATTTGAAGTACCTGTAATTCTTACCCCACACTTATCACTAACACTCTT